>NW_011494622.1:2744625-2749253 GCF_000754665.1 Bison bison bison
AACAACATATATATATATATATAAATATATATATATATATATATATAAAACATACAGCAGTTTAAGTATTGGAGAAGGAAATGACAACCCACTCCAGTATTCTTGCTTAGGAAATCGCATGGACAGAGGAGCCTGGCAGGCTACAGTCCATGGTGTCACGAAACAGTTAGATGTGACTTAGCAACTAAACAACAGTGTTAATTGTATTTATCTGGTTGTACATTGCATCCCTGGTACTTATTTACCTTAGGGTGTTAATTTCTGTAAAAACACAGTAACTTTTTCTCTCTCTTATCCTGTGAGAAATATAAAGCAATGCAAGAATTATGTCGTGGTTAACACTGCACTTTAGGCTGGTATGGTCAGTAATTCTATAAACCTAGGCTTGTTTGTTTCTTCAAAAGTAATAATGTCTTCAAAAAAAAAGTAGTGACAGCAATAAGCCCTGTTGAGTTTCTTTCGTGATGCCTTAATCTGCTAGGGGCATTTGGGTTGCTGGGGAAGAGAAGGACTCGCCTTTTTTATTTCAGCTCTGCCTTTTGTGGGTCCAAACAATGATTACACTTAATGGTGCATTTTCTTTCTCTCTGTGTCTCCATCGCCCGCCTCCTCTCCTGAGTGCCCGTTCCTGCCGCTGGCAAAGCAGCAAGGCAGATTGTCAGATCAAGTCAGTCAAACCCCTGATCTGACTGATACTGTCCCCACTGAATTAATGGGGCCTGAACAGACATCCCTCTCTCTCCTCCCAACTTTCCACCTTCCTGTCTCCACCGTGACATTGTCCTTGCGGAATTCTCTCCCTCAAATGCCTAGATGCTGCTCCTAATTCCCAAGTACATTTATCTAAGTGACACTATCAAAGCCCGCTATCCTTTTATTCCAAAATAACATCTAGTACTTTTTATTCTACCCCCATCTCTTTGTTGCCCCGTGTTTTCACCTTTTACTATTATACCTTCACTTTTCCCCTTTCCTGGTGACTTCTGTCTTTCCCTATTAAGATTCTTTCATCTCCTACTTCTGCATCCGGACGTATTTTCAGTAGGACATGGTTCAGCACTCCATTTCTTAGATCTTTTGTTAATGAAGCAACTTTAGTGTAAATATGAAATCCTATCTTAAATGCATTTTTGTCCCAGGGAAGTCCCTGATTTCTCATTCAATATCCGCTACTCCCCCCACCCCGCCCCCCGCTTCTTTAAAGCACATTGTCATTTTCCTAAATTTTCTCTGGTGCTGCCACCAGTGCGAAAGTCACCTCCCAAAATCAATATGTTAGTAAAATGTTATATCTCTAATGCATAGTTATGATTAAAGGATAGCTTTTTAAGGTACATCCTAACATTTAAATTATAAGTTCCTCCTTATATATATGCTAAGACAGAGTTCGTGTATAATAAATAGTCATTAAATGTCAGGAAGTATTACATCTCATTTCAGTAAACATAATAAATCATCATTCAAAACACCACCATTCCTGTAATGTCAGTCGAGACTACATTATCACCACCCCCGCCAACATTTAAGTCCCAGAGTACCATTATGAAGTATGTCAATCACTGAGAAATAAAGTCTTTTTAAAAGTCTTTATTATACTAATTTGTTGAAGATGTCTCAAGATACTGAAGGGATATCTTTACATATGTAAATATATAACATGAATGTATATATACTGCTTTACAAAGTTATAGATATAATTTTTTCATATTGCACTGCCATAGAGGGCATAAGTTAGTAAAACCTTCAAACAGGATATAACAGCGAATTCAGTCTACTTTGTAGAAAATATGGAGGAATACTAAGAAATTTAATATCACCAAACATGTTCCCTTTGAAACAGCAAATTAGATGTGCAGGAGGATTTTGGTCACACTTCAGAGAAAAATGTGCTGAGGTGGAGAGCTGTTTACTCTGCCTCTCACCGGCATGGCTTTTCTATGTTAAACAGGCTTCTGATGACTTCAAAGCATGTTTGAAGTCCTCACTCAGCACAGCTCCTGCACAAAGACAAATATGCTTCCCAACACGTGCGGCTAATACTGCCGCCAACTCTCGTGTAAGTAGGAAGAATCTGCAGTTGCCTGTTTACCACCCAGTTCATTCCTCTCTCATTCAGCTATGACAGCGAAGGGCGTCTGACCAACGTGACATTTCCAACCGGCGTGGTCACCAACCTTCATGGAGACATGGACAAGGCGATCACAGTGGACATTGAGTCGTCCAGCCGAGAAGAAGATGTCAGCATCACTTCAAATCTGTCCTCCATTGACTCGTTCTACACCATGGTTCAAGGTAAGCATGAAAGCACAGCTTTCAACGGCCCTGTTTAAAACACCGCTGGCACGGAAGTCGCATGTGGCCATCCCTCTCCCTCCCCGCGCTGTTTCAAGATGAACTTAGGGAAGGAAAGGTGGAAATGTAAACCTCTAGAGATAAGGATGAAAAGCCTCATATCTACATGTAATGTTTATTTAGCAACATAAGGGCTTCCCAGATGGAGTGATGGTAAAGAACCCACCTGCCAGTGCAGGGATGCAAGAGACCCAGGTTCGATCCCTGGGTTGGGAAGATCCCCTGGAGAAGGAAATGCAACCCACTCTAGTATTCTTGCCTGGAAAAACCCATGGACAGAGGAGCCTGGTGGGCTACAGTCAGTCAAGTTCACTTACTCAGCTGTGTCCGACTCTTTGCAACCCCATGAACCACAGCACACCAGGCCTCCCTGACCATCACCAACTCCCGGAGTCCACCCAAACCCATGTCCATTGAGTCAGTGATGCCATCCAACCATCTCATCCTCTGTCGTGCCCTTCTCCTCCTGCCCCCAATCTTTCCCAGCATCAGGGTCTTTTCAAAGGAGTCAGCTCATTGCATCAGGTGGCCAAAGTATTGGAGTTTCAGCTTCAAATCAGTCCTTCCAGTGAACACCCAGGACTAATCTCCTTTAGGATGAACTAGTTGGACCTCCTTGCAATCCAAGGGACTCTCAAGAGTCTTCTCCAACGCCACGTTTCAGAAGCATCAATTCTTCGGCACTCAGCTTTCTTCATAGTCCCATTCTCACATCCATACGTGACCGCTAGAAAAACCATAGCCTTGACTAGACGGACCTTTTTTGGCAAAGTAATGTCTCTGCTTTTTAATATGCTATCTAGGTTGGTCATGACTTTCCTTCCAAGGAGTAAGCGTCTTTTAATTTCATGGCTGCAGTCACCATCTGCAGTGATTTTGGAGCCCAAAAATATAAAGTCAGCCACTGTTTCCACCATTTCCTGTCTATTTGCCAGGAAGTGATGGGACCAGATGCCATGATCTTAGTTCTCTGAATGTTGAGCTTTAAGCCCGCTTTTTCACTCTCCTTTTTCACTTTCATCAACAGGCTCTTTTAGTTCCTCTTCACTTTCTGCCATAAGGGTGGTGTCATCTGCATATCTGAGGTTATTGATATTTCTCCTGGCAATCTTCATTCCAGCTTGTGTTTCTTCCAGTCCAGCGTTTCTCATGATGTACTCTGCATATAAGTTAAATAAACAGGGTGACAATATACAGCCTTGACGTACTCCTTTTCCTTTTTGGAACCAGTCTGTTGTTCCATGTCCAGTTCTAACTGTTGCTTCCTGACCTGCATACAGGTTTCTCAAGAGGCAGGTCAGGTGGTCTGGTATTCCCATCTCTTGAAGAATTTTCCACAGTTTACTGTGATCCACACAGTCAAGGGCTTTGGCATAGTCAATAAAGCAGAAATAGATGTTTTTCTGGAACTCTCTTGCTTTTTCAGTGATCCAGCGGATGTTGGCAATTTGATCTCTGGTTCCTCTGTCTTTTCTAAAACCAGTTTGAACATCTGGAGATTCACGGTTGACATATTGCTAAAACCTGGCTTGGAGAATTTTGAGCATTATTTTGCTAGTGTGTGAGATGAGTTCAATTGTGCAGTAGTTTGAGCATTCTTTGGCATTGCCTTTCTTTGGGATTGGAATGAAAACTGACCTTGTCCAGTCGCAGGGCCACTGCTGAGTTCTCCAAATTTGCTGGCATATTGAGTGCAGCACTTTCACAGCATCATCTTTCAGGACTTGGAATAGCTCAACTGGAATTCCATCACCTCCACTAGCTTTGTTTGTAGTGATGCTTCCTAAGGCCCACTTGACTACACATTCCAGGATGTCTGGCTCTAGGTGAGTGATCACACCATCATGATTATCTGGGTCATGAAGATCTTTTTTGTACAGTTCTTCTGTGTATTCTTGCCACCTCTTCTTAATATCTTCTGCTTCTGTTAGGTCCATACCATCAGTTCCGTACTTTATCGAGCCCATCTTTGCATGAAATGTTCCCTTGGTATCTCAGATTTTCTGGAAGAGATCTCTAGTCTTTCCCATTCTGTTGTTTTCCTCTGTTTCTTTGCATTGATCACTGAGGAAGGCTTTCTTATCTCCCCTTGCTATTCTTTGGAACTCTGCATTCATATAGTATATCTTTCCTTTTCTCCTTTGCTTTTGGCTTCTCTTCCTTTCACTGCTATTTGTAAGGCCTATTCAGACAGCCATTTTGCTTTTTTGCATTTCTTTTTCTTGGGGATGGTCTTGCTCCCTGTCTCCTGTACAATGTCACAAACTTCCATCCAT
>NW_011494622.1:2749536-2762229 GCF_000754665.1 Bison bison bison
TTTGTACTCCAAGGCCAAATTTGCCTGTTACTCCAGGTGTTTCTTGACTTCCTACTTTTGCATTCCAGTCCCCTGTAATGAAAAGGACGTCTTCTTGGGGTGTTAGTTATAAATGGTCTTGCAGGTCTTCATAGAACCTTTCAACTTCAGCTTGTTCAGCATTACTGGTCAGGGCATAGACTTGGATTACCATGATATTGAATGGTTTGCCTTGGAAACGAACAGAGATCATTATGTCATTTTTGAGATTGCATCCAAGTACTGCATTTTGGACTCTTTTGTTGATTATGATGGGTACTCCATTTCTTCTAAGGGATTCTTGCCCACAGTAGTAGATATAATGGTCATCTGAGTTAAATTCACCCATTCCAGTCCATTTTAGTTCACTGATTCCTAGAATGTCAACGTTCACTCTTGCCATCTCCCATCTCCTGTTTGACCACTTCCAATTTGCTTTGATTCATGGACCTAACATTCCAGGTTCCTATGCAAGATTACTCTTTACAGCATCGGACTTTGCTTCTATCACCAGTCACATCCACAGCTGGGTGGTGGTTTTGCTTTGGCTCCATCCGCAGCCTTCTGTAACTCAATGAAACTAAGCCATGCCGTGCAGGGCCAAGATGGACGGGTTATGGTGGAGAGGTCTGACAGAATGTGGTCCACTGGAGAAGGCAATGGCAAACCACTTCAGGATTCTTGGCTTGAGAACCCCATGAAGAGTATGAAAAGGCAAAAAGACAGGACACTGAAAGATGAACTCCCCAGGTCGGTAGGTGCCCAATATGCTACAGTCAGTCCACAGGGTCGCAGAGAGTCCATGGAGCATACTAAGAAATCTAATTTAAAAGAGTCAGACGCAATTGAGCACACACATACATATTTAAAATCACATAATATCTAAATATTTCTGTTGACCTAGAAATAGTCTTGTTTCTTTCCCACTTAATAAGTTAATTCTCACTCTCTACTTCTCTCATCGATCCCTTTTTACTTCAGTGTCACTGGCCATGGAAGGACAGCAGCGTGAGGCTAAGCACTTTCTGAATCCATGGGTGATGATGCAGTCTTTGAATCCACTTCTCATGCCATCACTGGAAATTTATACCAGATTCCAAGTATTTGTGTGATATCTGGGCTTTCCATTTTTTCATTCAGTATATGGACTTCCCTGGGGGTCAGATGGCAAAGAATCCGCCTGCAATGCAGGAGACACAGGTTCAATCCCTGGGTCAGGAGGATCCCCTGGAGAAGGGAATGGCAACTCACTCCAGTATTCTTGCCTGGAGAATCCCATGGACAGAGGAGCTGGCGGGCTGCAGTCCATGGGGTCAAAGTCAGACACAACTGAGCAACTAACACTTATCACTTTCATGTAGGCATAACCATCCAATATCTCCATGAGAGCCTCCCACCATATTCCTTTTTGATGTAATCTTCAGGAACCCCATTTACAATGACTGCTGCAACTGTGAAGTCATTGCTCTAAAACTAATTGTTGAATCTGAGTTACACTTCAGATTATGGCTAGATTTATTTCCAGCTTGGGAAGATTCCCCTGGAGAAGGAAATGGCAACCCACTCCAGTATCCTTGCCTGGAAAATCTCATGGACAGAGGAGCCTGGGGGCTGCAGTCCATGGGGTCACAAAGACTTGGACATGACTGAGTGACTAACACACTTATACAATATTTTATAGATTTGCGTTGTTGCTGGTTTTTTCTTTAGCCACACCTCCTGGCTTGTAGGATCTTACTTCCTCCACCAGGGATCAAACCCATGCCCCTTGCAATGGAAACACAGTGTCCTAACCACTGGACCACCAGGGAGTTTGAGTTAAACTTCTTTGACTCGTTTTTATTAACCAGCTCTGTCAGGTAATCTCTACAGTCATCTAAAATTACTGTTGCTTGAACTTATTGCTTCCCCAAATGGTCCTATGGTATTAAAATTCTTTAGTTAAGTCCATAACCTACAAAATGAGTGGGTGTTTTGTACAAAATATAAGGTGACTGCCTTTTTTAAAGTCAGTTTCGGGGGAAATAGCTCCTTATATATTTTTGGTGTGGAAAGTATAGATATTAAATCTTTTCAAAATGTCTTTAACAAAGGATAGATATAAAGATGGGTGTAGGAAGGGGTGTCTCTTAAGACCCTGAAGGTGAGACACAGGCTCCTAAAAGAACCCATATTATTCGGTTCTTTGCAAAACATTTACTGCACGTTCCACAGAGGCTGAACCATCATCCGTTTTGTCAGGCACACGAGAAAAAGAAATCTGTTCAAGTGGAGAAGGACTTTACATTTTCCCCTAAAGGTTACCTTTAATATTCAGCCAAACCTGTTACATCAGGAGTTCCCAGGTTTTTTGGCATCAGGGACAAGTTTCATGGAAGACAGTTTTTTCCCCCAGACTGGGGGCCAGGGATGGTTTGGGGATGATTCAAGAGCACTACATTTATTGTACACTTGATTCCTATTATTATTATTATATCAGCTCCACCTCAGATCATCAGGCATTAGGGTCCTGGAGGTTGGGGAACCCCTGCACAATAGCATGAGATGCCAGAAATCAAAGTTGTTTATTTTCTACAAGAATATCATTAAGTACTTTTTATTCCTTATAAATGGAGTCCCATCAGTGTTTTAGACATGCATATAACCCCACAACCAACCAAGTGTTCAGTCCACACCTATGGTTCATGTTTTCTGCAATTTTTGTCCTTCTAGATCAGTTAAGGAACAGCTACCAGATTGGTTATGACGGCTCCCTTCGTATCATCTGTGCCAGTGGTCTAGACGCGCATTACCAGACCGAGCCCCACATTCTGGCCGGCACCGCTAACCCAACAGTTGCCAAAAGAAACATGACTCTGCCTGGCGAAAATGGTCAGAATTTGGTGGAGTGGAGATTCCGGAAGGAGCAGGCTCAAGGCAAAGTCAATGTCTTCGGTCGAAAGCTCAGGGTAAGTCAGCGTCAGAGGGTGGTGATGGCCAGCCGGTCCTCTGCATCATTCAATGGCCTGTCCACGAGAGTGTGCCTGGGGCTCACCTGCTCATGCTCAGGGGGACACCTTACCTTACAGCCAGCCTTCAAGCCATCGGATTGCTCATAGTAAAAGCCAACTATTTGAAAAAAGGGTTCTCTCAATATAGCTTTGATTAAAAATCAAATTCTTTCCTAGGAAATTAGGATTTTGCATGTAAAATGTGTGAGTCACTCAGTCATGTCCAACTCTTTGTGACCCAATGAACTGCAGCCCACCAGGCTCCTCTGTCCACAAGATTCTCTAGCAAGAATACTGGAGTGGGTCATCATTTCCTTCTCCAGGGGATCTTTCTGACCCAGGGATTGAACCCCAGTCTCCTGCATTGCAGGCAGATTCTTTACCATCTGAGCTACCAGGGAAGATTTTGCATGTAGGATAGTCCCAAATAGCCTGGATGACAACTGATTCTTGTTTTACTAATATTACCTTAGTAATCTTATGCTTTTCCTTCACCCACTCAGGAGAGGTGACTTCGTAATGACATAGGGATGAGTAAGCATTGGCTGAAACATTGCAAGTATTCCAAACCCTAAATATGTATATTGAAAGACAGGGGGCTGGCCTTTGGAAGATGGAGTCTGCCTTTGCATTCTCAATATTTTTAAAGTACAGTGTGGGCTTGAGACATCTCTAGTGGGAGAAGGCAATAGCACCCCACTCCAGTACTCTTGCCTGGAAAATCCCATGGACGGAGGAGCCTGGTGGGCTGCAGTCCATGGGGTCGCTAGAGTCGGACACGACTGAGCGACTTCACTTTCATGCATTGGAGAAGGAAATGGCAACCCACTCCAGTGTTCTTGCCTGGAAAATCCCAGGGACGGGGAAGCCTAGTGGGCTGCCGTCTATGGGGTCGCACAGAGTCGGACGCGACTGAAGCAACTTAGCAGCAGCTAGTGGTAGAGTGGTTGGGAACTTGGGATGTGGGTTCTATCCCTGGCAGAAGGCTAAAATCCCACATGCCTGCAGCCAAAAAACCGAAACATAAAAACAGAAGCAACATTGTAACAAAAATTCAACAGACTTTAAAAATGGTCCACATCAAAAAAAAAAAAGTGTAATGTGGGCACACAGGAGATAACCAGCGTCAGAACCTACCTCCTCGCTATTGATGAAAAACCCAGACTTACCTTTTTTTTTTTGACTGTGCTGGATCATTGTTGCTGTGCGGGCTTTTCTCTAGTCGAAGCGCACAGACTTCCACTGTGGTGGCTTTTCTTGTTGCGGAGCACAGGCGTTCAGGCTTCAGCAGTGGCAGCGTGTGGGCTCAGTAGTTGTGCTTTGCAGTCTCTAAGAGCGCAGGCTCAGTAGTTGTGGTGCACTGGTTGAATTGCTCTGTGACATGTAGGATCTTCCCGGATTAGGGATCGAACCCATGTCCCCGGCATTGGCAAGCACATTCTTAACCACACAGCCACCAGGGAAGTCCCAGAATTACCTTATTTCTATGAGACACATGATAACATTGCTGATTGCTAGGGTAAATTGATCTTTGCAGAATGTTCTCTGTGTTGCCTTGTTAGGTGTTTTTATTCGTCCTTTTCATGCTGTGGACCAGATGCAAATAGAAAGCAAGCTGTGATTTATGACAGTTGTTCAGTAAAGACAATATAGATGAAGGACTAAAACACAGGTTACGAGGAACCCCCTTCAGGCCACTGTAAACTGAACCTGCTTCATTTTTTCTGTTAGTGAACAGATTTTTGTTTATCAGATAAATGCAGATAACCATTCCTGAAATTATTTCCCTTGCCTTAAAAAAAAAGCTACTCAAAATCAAGGAGAGAGAAGAAAACATGGAGTGTACCATTCATGTTCTATTAATGGCACCAAAAAATGGTTAAGTTATTAGTATAACAGGCTAACATTATTCACCAGGCCAACTTCACAGTTAAGAAACAGCTGATATATTTTGGCCATTTCCAAGAAATAGAATAAAGTAAAAAAAGAATCAGTGATCAGATACAGGCTGTTCAGCTCACAGGTTATATTCCAGTTCCACTTCCATCGCAAGGCAGGAGTTTGGAACTCTAAATACATAATCTTCTGGAACCAAAGCTGTGGTCCCATCTTACCATCCCCCAGGATGCCCCAGCTCCAGGGCCCTAGACCCAGAGCTCTGGTGCACAGAAGCTGGGGAGGCTCAAGGGTTATCCTGAGAGGGAGGCAAGAAGAAAAAACAGAACATCAGAAAGAAGAACAAGATTAGCAGGGGGGTAACGTAACTGAAGGCAAAAGGAGAAGGGGGCTGCAGAGGATGAGATGGTTAGATGGCGTCACTGACTCACTGGACATGAGTTTGAGCAAACCCCTGGAGACAATGGAGGAGAGGAGCCCAGTGTGCTGCCGTCCATGGGGTGGAAGACTTGGGCAGGACTTAGTGACTGAACAGCAACAACAACGTGATGGTCAAGAAAACCAGCTCCAGGCTCGTTTCAGGGTCACTTGCAGAGGGCCTTGGTCAGTGGCCAGAGGCAGCTTCAGCTTCAGCATTTTTTTCCACTGAAGCAAGGCCTCGAGCTGCCGGCGTGTCTGTCTAATGCTGCTGCTGACCACTGCCCCAGCCCCTGCTTCCCTGGGCCGCTGCACACTGGAAGCTAGTTCCCAGGCTTTGTCTTATTTGACCGTCCCTAAGCCAGGCGTGGTGTGCCTACACACACACACACACACACACACGGAGGCACACCTGTACTCAGACACGGGACTTACTTTATCGAAAGACATAAAGGTCCTGCTCACATTTGTCCTCAAAAAGTATGAGTTCTAGATCAGGCTCCACTTCTTACTAAACTATACGGGAAAATTCTAACAGATATCTAACAGCCCTAACATCATTTTATCTGTATGATAGTATCTATATCATGATAGCAATACTATAATGTGCAGATATTCTAACATGATGATGTAGACATGGTGTGTATATATTCAGTTGTGTCCAACTCTTTGTGACCCCACGGACTGTAGCCCACCTGGCTCTTCTGTCCATGGGATTTCCCAGGCAAGAATACCGGAGTGGGTTGCCATTTCCTCCTCCAGGGATCTTCCTGACCCTGGAGATGGAACCCGTGTCTCTTGCATGTCCTGCATTGGCAGGTGGATTCTTTACCACTGCTCCACCTGGGAAGCCCATAGACATGGTATAGACTATCTGTATTATGGATAAATATAACTGACTGCCTTACCCTGCTACAGTCTCACACAATTGCTACAGAATCAAGTGAGATAATGTGAAAGTCCTTTGAAAACAAAAGGCATGACTACATATTCTGTGACCCTAACCCAGAGAATCTGAACCACAGACACCAATAGTGAAGAAGAGCAGAGGAAAAAATCTGATTATAAGTCTCTGGTTCTCAGTCTGATTCCAAGTGAGTCTTCCTTTGGGAAGGAAGAGACCAGTGCACACAGGCACGGGTGTTAGTTTCTTTCTAAATAGCTGAACGACAGTGCCTCGGCAGGCCATTTCAGAAAATCCAGTATTTAAGAATGGCCTGTTCAGTCACACTGAAAGACTTCCAGCTGATCCGTGTGATGGCTCACGTGGAGACGGCACCAAGATCGCAAGGGAAGGTTTCTTATTTTCAAGATAAGCTTGGATGTGCCAGCCATGCCTGGTCATTCCACCCCTCTGTAGATCCTAAGAGAGGAATTCCAGGGAGAAAGAGATGATCTGAAAATCTGGTTGGAGGACCGGACCTGGAGTCTACGCAAGTGGGCTCTTTACCACTTGGGCCGCTCGGGAGGGCGTCTCCTCTCTTACCTTTCCTTATCTTCTAGCAGAAAGTGCTTTTTGTTTTGAAGGCCTGACCCATGGGTGGGCAGTCAAATATTTATTCAATAAATGAAAGAATGAGAAAGAGCCAGGCTTAAAATATGGATTATGTTATTGCCTGTAGGTCTTTCTGAGAGAGAAGCTGTAGGAATAGCACCTCCTCACCAACATCTGACTGCAAAAAGCAAACCTATCTCTAGATCAAACAGATTACATGGGTTTAATAGATAGAACACTGGATGCAGTGGCTTTAAAAAAAAAAAAAGGCAAAGAGGAGAAAAGGAAAAATTATAAAAGAAATGAGCAACGTGAAAAGCATTTTCTGTGAAACTATATTAAGAGGAAAAGGGGTTGGAGATATAGGAATAACCAGCGGAGGAAATCATGGAAAAACAGAACAAAGATTTGACAATTCCTTAGCTCACTTGTTTGTACCTACATATTTGTTTTTTTAGAAAGACCTGCATAATAGTTGTTTGTTTTTAATAGTCCTGATTTTTGTCAGTGGTTGAACTTGCAATCAGCCTTTGAGCAATTCCCCCAAATTATAATGGCATCTGAATAATGAAAAGTCACCTTCTAGGGGATTTCCCTAGTGGTCCAGTGGTTAAGACTTCACTTTTCAGTGCGGGGGCTGTTGGTTCAATCCCTGGTCTGGGAGGTAAGATCCTACATGCCTCATGGCCAGAAAACCAAAACATAAAGCAGAAACAATATTGTAACAAATTCAGTAGACCTTAAAAATGGTCCATGTCAAAAAAAAAAAGTAACCTAAACTTACCCAGAATTCTTATCCTTAAAGGAAAACATTTAGTGAATTGTTTGAAAAAGAAATTCTCAGAAGTTGAAAGCCAAAGCGGTATTTCAAGGCATAACCTAGACGTGATAGCTCTGAAGACCGTTATGTAACTTACTATGCCGTCACGTGTGTGTGACATCCTTGTGTCTCACTGTATAATCTGAGCAGTGGGGCCTGGAGGGGGCCATGCAGAGCAGTTGGCACTTCTGACCTGTGGAGGGGACGCAAAACCATCTGCAGACAGTTGACGTTCTAACAAGGACCCCAGGGAGGCGAGATACTGTCACCCACATGGCAGGTACCCGCATATGGTCTGATCGTGCCCTGTGTTGTCAGACAGACAGACACTGTTTCACTTGTTTGAGCCTCAGTTTTTCAAGCCTTCCAGAGGGAACATAACTCCCTCCCCTCCTGACATCAAAGGGACATTGTGATTAACTGCCACCATGCTGGACCTGATCTTTGAAAATGGAGATTTTTCCATGCTTAGCTCAAAGAAACGCTGTACATCACAAAGGAATTCATGGTGGCCTCTTACCTAGTCACAACATTTGGATTCACTTTGATGTAGCTGAAGGTATTTAAACAACTACATAGGCTTTTCATCTTAGGTGAAGTATACGATGTAATGATGTATTTTAATGTTATTTATTAAAGGCCTCTGGGGTCTGGAACAATGCTAGCCCTTTATGACTGTCAAAACAAGTTTGCAGAATTGCCATGGTTCATACAGGTGTAGTTAAGTGGGATTGTGTCTCACTGTGTCTGCAACTGCCAAAGGAGAACGTTAGGGCCTTGGGGGAGGGGGCGGAGCGCTGTATTTCTCTAATAATTAGTGACGTTGAGCATCTTTTCATGCGCCTCTTGACCATCTGTGTGTCTTCTTTGGACAGATGTCTATTTAGGTCTTCCACCCATTTTTTGATTGGGTTGTTTGCTTTTTTGACATTGAGCTCCATAAGCTGTTTGTGTATTTTGGAGGTTAATCCTTTGTTTGTTGTTAGTATCGTCTGAAACGTTACATATTGAATAACAGTGGGTGGTGTCTGGAAATAGTAAGAACAGTGAAAACCTTGGCTTGGGTTGGAGTGTGGAGAAAAACAGCCACATTCTAATTCTTTCCTCAGCTCTTCAGTTGGAGGACCCAAGAAAGGCATTGGTCAGGATAAGAGGAAAATGTTAAGTGCTTTCCAGACGTTTGGTCTCATGGCGTTTCGAGGTGTTTCCGTATGTGATGTGCTTGGTGTGGCGGCTCACAGGATAGCCGTGTTAGACGCTCTAGACGCTTCAGTGTGGTGTAGTCATAGTCCCAAACCAAGGAGACGAATCGGAAGCCCCATAGCAGGGTGCAGGCCTGCAAAGAAGGGGTCCCAGACCTGTCTTTAGGCCCTTCTACCAAAAGGCCCTTCTAGTCCAACGGTCCTACCAGATCTGCAGGGCAGATGTTCTGTTATGCTCTATCCAGAGGGAACACCGTGGAGACAAGGAGGAATCAGGAAGGCGATAAAGATCCGATATACAAATTAAGATGAATGCAAGGAAATCACAAAAAGGTGGGGCAAGGCCATGGGCCGCACCGTCCACAGACACCCACTACACAGGCGGTCTTGCTTGGCTATTCGCAGCCTGGAATAACCCCGAGGAAGGGCAAAGGAGGGCAAGCCTAAACACTCTGAGGCTTATGTTTCCCTCTCAAGTCACGACGTGAGGAACATAAGAGCCCTCAGAAACCGTTTAAATTGTGTGAAGCCGCTTCTTCCGGCATCACTTGTGTGCTCAGTCGTGTCCAACCCTTTACGATCCTATGGACTGCAGCCTGCCAGGCTCCTCTGTCCGTGGGGATTTCCCAGGCAAGAATACTGCAGTGGGTTGCCATGCCCTCCTCCAGGGGATCTTCCCAGTCAGGGATCAAACCCCAGTCTCCTGCATTGCAGGCAGCTTCTTTACCATTTGAGCCACAAGGGAAGCTCAGGCATCATAAGTGTGCAAATAAAAGCTGAAGAGCTGAATTCTGCCAGTCCATTATTGAGCTAATTTGATATCAAATCAAATCTGTAAATTTGTAGACTTCAAAATGTATCTTTGTAACATTAGCCAGTAGCTTCCTTCCAGGGTACACAAAGCATTCGGCAAGCGGTGCCTTCATCAGGCTTTTTCCAAGACAAAGTTGTAAAGTCTCACAATTCACAGAAGGCTGAGCTACTAATCTGCAGACACTTCCACTTGGGAAAACGGAAGCCCAGAAAGCCTTCAGCTCGTGGGTCAGAATCATATAAAATGATAGCTCTGAGAACCTGTTCCAAAGAGAAGGGAAGGGTCAGTATATATGTGACTTTGGAGAAGGGGGAATACAATACACGTAGTCAAGCACATATTTTTCCAGAAGGTTTCTGCTAGTCACAAGGAGCAGACGTCACCATGAAGGAATTTAGTGCTTTTCTAGATACGAGGAGATGCAAGAATTGGGTTCATAAAATCAGCCCCTGAGAGTATCTTTCTGAAGACCTGTCCTGCCAGATTTTCCAGAGCATAGTGTCTCATTTCTGCTCTCCACCCTGAACTCCTTTCAGGAGATGTTGAAGGTCAGAAGCTGAAGTAGCACATGATTTAATCCTTGTAAGAGGTAGATAGCAAATGCCCAGGGTTTCCGTGGGGACTCAGACCATAAAGGATATGCCTGCAATGTGGGAGACCCAATTCAATCCCTGGACTGGGAAGATTCCCCTGGAGAAGGGCATGGCAAGCTGTTGCAGTATTCTTGCCTGGAGAATCCCATGGACAGAGGAGCCTGGTGGGCTACAGTCCATGGGGACGCAATGAGTTGGACATGACCGAGCAACTAACACATACACATGGCAAGTACTAATTTGTAGTTGACACTCCATTCCAACCTCTTTATTTACAGAGAGACGAAACAGACTCTGAGGGCCACGAGCCCAGAGTTGTGCAGCTCCTAGCCCCTGTGGGTGTGGAAATGGGGCTTTCAGATTCTTGGGTTCCTCCTCCAACACACACACACACACATGCCCACACCAATGCATACCAGTTGCTCTGTGGTCCAGAGTTGTTTTCTTTTTCCTACATCATGCGTGCGTGCTAAGTGGCTTCAGTCGTGTCCGACTCTGTGACCCTAGGGACCGTAGCCCACCAGGCTCCTCTGTCCAAGGGATTCTCCAGAATATTGGAGTTGCCATGCCCTCCTCCAGGGGATCTTCCTGACCTAGGGATCTACAATGACAGAACTGAAAAATTAAGATCTCCTGACTTCATCCGGGCTCCGCTTTCTCATATGCTGTGGATCATCTCTCTGGGTATTTTTCCCCCAAAATCACTTTGCCTTTAGGCATAAACTTCTTTTGAGCTGGTATCTTTACCTTTCTGTGGACTTCACAATACTCCCCTTGAAGAGCTAATTGGAAGAGTTCAAATAAAAGCTTAGGGAGTATTTTTTCATGGGTCTTGTTTAATGGCCATGATAGAAGACACAAATGTTTATCCCAGATTTACATAAACATACATGTATATTTTATAGGTACGTAAATATGTATTTACATGTATTGGTGTGGTGTGTGTATGTGGTGTTGTTCACTTGCTTTGCTGTGAACTTTTTGACCCCATGGACTGTAGCCCACCAGGCTCCTCTGTCCATGGGATTTCCCAGGTAAGAATATTGGTGTGGGTTGTCATTTCCCTCTATGGGGTGTGTGTGTGTATAAGTGATCACCTGGAGTTGTCCATTTTGAAGGTTCTAGCCAGGACATGGTCAATGAAGGTTAAGATTTTCCCATTTAACTTGTAAGAGTCTGAGCAGTTGAGGAGCATTTTGTTATGGAGAAGCCACCATTATCACAAAGGGGCATAGAAAATCAAAGAATGGACTGGCCCTGGCCTTCTGCAAACCCTGTAGACCGTCTATAAAGCAGAATTTAACCAAGGCCACGTGTCCACTATAGCAACAAACGCCGGCTGGTGTGCACCTTGGATCACAGACAGTAACAGCCAGATGTAGTTGTGGATTCTGGGCATGGCACAGAGCCCCACGGAGTTCCTAGGACAACATGGGGCTCGATTTGTAAAGTAAGCACGGTGGTCAGACTGTGTAGATGTGGGAGTGAAGGATCTGAAGTCCTTGCCAGTTAACCAGATGTTATCAAAGAAAAAGGCATTCCAAAAACTTGTGACATTTCAGCACTCAGCCCAAAGCGAGGATCGTGTTTGTAACCTCCTGCTATTTAAACTGATTAATAATTTACAGTAATGTGGACTCCAGCTTCTACTTAACTGTTCTTCAAAGGGCTAGAATCACATTTACCACCGTTTTATTTAATGTAGCCATGATTAATCTAGTGAACAGTTATTTCCCAGTGTCTTCTGGGAGGGCGGGGCTTTGAGTAATTTGCAGCGATGTCAGGCTTACCACCTTCCTATCTTCTGAGCAAACTTGAAAGCAAATACATCTCGGCATTTTTCTTATCAGTTGCTTAAGTTTACAAAATTTAATTGAAAGGGTTTTGAACAAACGCCAGGCTGTCTCTCTGCTTAATGAAACCTTTTAAAAGAGCAGTTAATCTACTGCCTTGCACTTGTACCCAAGAAGTTGCTAAATTAATTTACTGACAAAGAGAATCAATCATCATAAATGGTGTTTAAACAATAGCGGGGACCCTGAAGAGTAATAAGGGGCTGGTATTGGAACAGCGTGATTTATTTTATCATCTTGTTTGTGTTGTACCAGGTTAATGGCAGAAACCTCCTTTCAGTTGACTTTGATCGAACAACAAAGACAGAGAAGATCTATGATGACCACCGTAAATTTCTCCTGAGGATCGCCTATGACACGTCAGGGCATCCAACTCTCTGGCTGCCGAGTAGCAAGCTGATGGCCGTCAATGTCACCTATTCGTCCACGGGTCAAATTGCCAGCATCCAGCGAGGAACCACCAGCGAGAAAGTCGATTATGACGGACAGGGCAGGATTGTGTCCCGGGTTTTTGCTGACGGTAAAACCTGGAGTTACACGTACTTGGAAAAGGTACGCTGCAGCCAGAGAGCCTGCAAATTGCCCAGGCGCACTG
>NW_011494622.1:2762329-2774171 GCF_000754665.1 Bison bison bison
ACCAGGACTTGACTCAGTTCCATTTACTATTCCGAGCATCCATATGTAAGTCAGGGCCATAGAGCGCGGAGGAACCTGCACATCAGCCCCGGTGCTTCTCCTTAGTGAAGTTCGGCTCTCTGAGACCCTTTTACATGACTTATGCTGGAAACAACCACCACCACCGCCCACCTGCCAAGCTCATCCGTCGACAACATTCACACATTAGACCCTGAGCTTGTAAGTCATTTGTAAATCATCTCAGCGCGAGCTTTTTCATTTCAGACAGCGCCTTACACGTTCGCACAGTTAAAGCTGTCAGGTGTGTGTCGTTCCTGGCAGAGCTTCGACATAACGGTAAAAAGCCCATAGAGCCTATTTACGCATCAGTAACCAAAAGAAGCCGTTTTTTAAGCAAGCCCCATTTCCGGGCCTCTGGGCCCTCTCTCCTTTCGTCTGCACTGAAAGGGAACCCATGCTTAAGACAGATAACATGCTACCAAAAAAGATTGTGCAGGGCGCCAGGTTTCAGGTAGTGACCAGGGTTAAAAGGGAATGAAACCAAGAGGAACGGGGAGGACCACCTCCTTGTAATTCCTTTCTGAAAGAGCCAGAATCCTGCAGAGAGCATCTTCATGAGGCGTTTCATTCCCCTTTGAGATGAAGGTTCACCTTGGTTTTGAGTTCAGTGCCTCCCATCGCTCCCAACGATCCTCTCTGCCAGCAGCCACAGGGCCGCTGAGGCACAAGTGCCGCTCGTGAGCTCAGTCTGCCCTTCCTCGACTGTTTGGAGTGACCTCTGTCCTCCACACACTCACGTCTGCATCGCTGTCCCCCTCACACACCCCATCTTGCTCTCCCCCAGAGGTGCTCTGGACCAGCCTCGTGCATGTAAGTCAGCTCAGATAATTCTAGATGGACTGTACACGGACTCCTCTTCCTAAAGACCTGGTCAGGGAACTAAGATCTCTTGGCCAAAAATAAATTAATAAAATAAATTCCCAGACCCCCAACATTGAAAGTAGTGAGTGTAATGTGACTGAAAAGTCTTTAAAGGGAGCCAAGGGGCATACCACCAATAAGAGCCGCTGTCAAAATGACCCAGCCGTAACAGAAATCACCTTCATGTATCAACGGGTCAGAAAAGCCAACAAGCACATTCTCAGCATCTCTCCCAAATCCCTAAAACCCACCCAAAGTATTTCCATTTCCTCACTAGGACAGGCACCCTAAGCCAACGTGTATTCATGGCAAAGCAAGCAATATTTTACTACCTACATGATTCTGCTAAGTTGCTTCAGTCATGTCCAACTCTGTGCGACCCCATAGACAGCAGCCCACCAGGCTCCCCTGTCCCTGGGATTCTCCAGGCAAGAACACTGGAGTGAGTTGCCTTTTCCTTCTCCAATGCATGAAAGTGAAAAGGGAAAGTGAAGTCACTCAGTCGTGTCCGACTCTTAGCGACCCCATGAACTGCAGCCTACCAGGCTCCTCCATCCATGGGATTTTCCAGGCAAGAGTACTGGAGTGGGGTGCCACTGCCTTCTCCATACCTGATTCTAAGTGACTGCAAGCAGGGTCCTGTGAATTCAGCAATGGTCCAGGCCTTCCTTGGAAGAACACAGACCATTAGCAACAAGTCTCAAGACACTGGTTACACAACCTGCACACAAAAATTGCCCCTAGATGTGCCTATGGAGGAGATCCTGCAGAAGCCTGAGTCAGACAAACTGCATTTGAAAAACAGTGGACGATAGAAGCAGTGAGCCTAGACAAGGGGTTATGCACTTTTATGTCAAAAGCAAAGAGTACATCCCAGTGTGGGAGGGAGAGAGGGGGGGTCAGCTCCTAATCTGACCATCCACCCAGTTCGGCCATCACTCCATTTGGTCTAACAGGGTTTAGAGGGAGCCTCCCAGAGGAAAGAGCTGCCCTCATTCTGTACCACTGCAGAGCTACCAAACCAGCCTCCAGGTTGACCTTCTCTCCCTTGGCCTAATAAACTGTCTTTTGTCATTCTGAAATCACTTGAAGAATAAGCCAAGCTTACTTTGAGTCATATATTTATTCACCTCATAATTTAGCACCCAAGCAGTGTATAGCCCAGAAACCATCCTTACTGCACCTAAGGGACAAGTCAGATTTGGTTCTTATGAAAAGATTTCATTGTCATTTCAGATGTCATGTAAAGAATTTGCAAACAAAAAACCATCTCTGGATCCATATTCCTAATAAGAGCATTGACAGCTCTTATTCACCAAGCGATTAACCAAGCAGTGTTGCTGATGATGCTGTATGTACACACAATCCCTTTAGGGGCTAATTTTATGTCTCTTCTTTATAAAATAAATATTTTGAATGCTTTGCTCATCCTCCAAGTGCACTGGAAATTCAAGCATGATTTGAGTGGCTCCTCCATGAAATGTTTGGGGAAAAGCCACCTTACTAAATAATTGCTAATTATGGACAGGACTGTACTTCCCATATGCTGTTTTCCCCATGAAATATTGTCTTTGAAGCAGCTTTGTTCATGCTTGTATTATGACTTATCCAGATCCATTGATGACCTGCTGCTTGGCTGTGAATGCCTGTGATACAAAAAAAAAAGTCTGATCCTGACAAGTAACCCATTATGAGAGTTGAGGCACTCAGTGAGAAACCGCTGGCAATTAAGCATCCAGGCAAATTAGGCAGGAAATCGTTAAGGACAGGGAAGGTCAAGGAGAACTCAATTAAAACGAAAATCATTTTCTCAGGCGGACTATTTTTGCGTCTTTGTGGTCACTACATCTACTTTTACTCCCCCCGTCCTAACCCCATTCGCAAATATCGGCTAATGGCATGCTCCCTCTTTACAGTCCATGGTGCTTCTGCTCCATAGCCAGCGGCAGTACATCTTTGAATATGATATGTGGGACCAGCTCTCTGCCATCACCATGCCCAGCGTGGCTCGCCACACCATGCAGACCATCCGCTCCATCGGCTACTACCGCAACATATACAACCCCCCGGAGAGCAACGCCTCGGTCATCACCGACTACAATGAGGAGGGGCTGCTTCTGCAGACGGCTTTCCTGGGGACTAGCAGGAGGGTCTTATTCAAGTATCGAAGGCAGACCAGGCTCTCGGAGATCTTATACGACAGCACACGGGTCAGTTTCACCTACGATGAGACGGCGGGAGTCCTCAAAACGGTAAACCTCCAGAGCGATGGCTTCATTTGCACCATTAGATACAGGCAGATCGGCCCCCTGATTGACAGGCAGATCTTCCGCTTCAGCGAAGATGGGATGGTGAACGCGAGATTCGACTACAGCTATGACAACAGTTTTCGGGTGACCAGCATGCAGGGTGTCATCAATGAGACTCCCCTGCCCATTGACCTCTATCAGTTCGATGACATTTCGGGCAAAGTGGAGCAGTTTGGAAAATTTGGCGTCATCTATTACGATATTAACCAGATCATTTCCACAGCTGTCATGACTTACACGAAGCACTTTGATGCCCACGGCCGCATCAAGGAGATTCAGTATGAGATATTCAGGTCGCTCATGTACTGGATTACAATTCAGTATGACAACATGGGTCGGGTGACCAAAAGAGAGATTAAAATAGGGCCCTTCGCCAACACCACCAAGTACGCTTATGAGTATGACGTCGACGGACAGCTCCAGACGGTCTACCTGAATGAAAAAATCATGTGGCGTTACAACTACGACCTGAATGGGAATCTCCATTTACTGAATCCGAGTAGCAGCGCGCGGCTGACCCCGCTCCGCTACGACCTGCGAGACAGGATCACCCGGCTGGGTGACGTTCAGTACCGGTTGGATGAAGATGGTTTCCTGCGCCAGAGAGGCACCGAGATCTTCGAGTACAGCTCCAAGGGGCTTCTGACCCGAGTCTACAGTAAAGGCAGCGGCTGGACAGTGATCTATCGTTACGATGGCCTGGGGAGGCGCGTGTCCAGCAAGACCAGTCTGGGACAGCACCTGCAGTTTTTCTATGCGGACCTCACTTACCCCACCAGAATTACTCACGTCTACAACCACTCGAGTTCGGAGATCACCTCCCTCTATTACGATCTCCAAGGACATCTCTTTGCCATGGAAATCAGCAGTGGGGATGAATTCTACATCGCGTCGGACAACACAGGGACACCACTGGCTGTTTTCAGTAGCAACGGGCTTATGCTCAAGCAGATTCAGTACACCGCCTATGGTGAGATCTATTTTGACTCCAATATTGACTTCCAGCTGGTAATTGGATTTCACGGTGGCTTGTATGACCCACTCACAAAATTAATCCATTTTGGAGAAAGGGATTATGACATTTTGGCAGGACGGTGGACAACACCTGACATAGAAATCTGGAAAAGAATTGGGAAGGACCCAGCTCCCTTTAACCTGTATATGTTTAGGAATAACAACCCAGCAAGCAAAATCCATGATGTGAAAGACTACATCACAGGTAAGCAGAATTGTTTTTCCTTTCCAAGTACTGAGTTAATCATTGAATCCATAAAATAACTGCTGGGGGTTTAACTTGATGCCTTCCTTCTGCAAAATCAAATGTCTTTTAAAAAAAAATCAAATGTCTAATGTTTTCAATGAAACCAAGGAGAAATCAACAGAGGGACACTAGGCATAGTTTGTTACTGCCTGTTCTGCCGGCCAGCGCCCAAGACCACAGGTTTTCTGAAATGACATGGAATCTAGGCATGCCATTTGAAGGGAAGGGACACGGAGGGTTGCAGAAAACATGAACTTGAAGCCCGCAAATCGGGGTTCCAATCTGAATGCCTCTCCAACAACAGGTCATGTGGCTTTATAGACAAGTCACATGACTTTATGAGTCTGTTTCCGTAACAATAAAATGGGGACAGCAATCCTACTTTGTGGTATAAAATACAATAACATGCAATTCTGCTTTAAGTAGCAGTGGGAAAAAAGTGAAAGTGTTAGTCACTCAGTGGTGCCCGACTCTTTGGACTGCCATGGACCGTAGCCCACCAGGGTCCTCTGTCCATGGGATTCTCCAGGCAAGAATACTGGAGTGGGTAGCCATTCCCTTCTCCAGGGAATCTGCCCTACCCAGGGATTGAACCCAGGTCTCTTGTATTGCAGGAAGATTCTTTACCATCTGAGCCACCAGGGAAGCCCAAGCAAAACTGTAGTTCTCTGTAATAACCTTCATTACTCTTTATTGAGGTAACACTGCTTGATAACATTGTATGTTTCATGTGTACAACATTATGTTTCTACTTCTGTATACACTACAGTGTACCATCCAAAATTTAGTCAACATCTGTCCCCAGAGAGCTGATGCCCTTAATCCACTTTGTCCCTCCCCCCCACCTCCTTCCCCCAGGTGGCCACTACTACTCTGGTCTCTACTGCATGCTTGGTTTGATCATTTGTTTCCGAGGAGTTAGGGAAATACCCTGGGGGTCCAATGGTGAAGACTCGACACTTTCGCTGCTGGGGGCCCAGGGTTCAATCCCTGGTCGGGAAACTAAGATCCCACACACCACGTGGTGCAGCCAAAAAAAACTGTTATACAAGTGAAATCATACAGCATTGGTCTTTCTCCACCTGACTGACTTCACTTTGCATAATATCCTCAAGATCCATCCATGTTGTTACAAATGGCAAGATTTTATTTTTTGCAACTAACATTCCATTGTGTGTGTATGTGTGTATAGACATACACCGATTCTTCCTTATCCATTCATCTATGGATAAGCACTTAGGGCGTTTCCTTGACTATTGTAAGAATGCTGCAGTGAACACAGGGTTGCATATATCTTTTCAAATTAGTGTTTTTGCATTTGGGGGATAACTAGCCAGAAGAGAGACTGCTGGATCACATGGGAATTCTGTTCTTAACTTTGTGAGGAGCCTCCATCCTGCTTTCCTTGGTGGCCGCACAAGTTTACACTCCCACCCACAGTCCGTGGGGCTTCCCTTTAGCGAGCAGAGATCTCCACTCATCCTCGGCCCCAGGGACGCTGAGCCCTTCTGTTTCCACTTTGTTCCTGAGTTACACTGCCATAATTAACCCCCTTGTTTATGCTTCCTAGAGGAAGGTTATTCCCTGTTTTCTTTTTCTGTGTTTGGTTTGGGGTTTTCTGTTTTGTTTTGCCTTGTGTTAGATGCTCCGTCTGGCTGTCTCTCTCCTTGTTCAATATTTGAAGCATGCCAGGATGTTCTGTCTTCTCAGTTCTCAGTACAGCTCTCAAAATACTGCCCCTGTTCATTTTACATCTGCTTCCCGCTTCCGCAGACTCTCTCCAGCTTCGCCTAGCTCTCTCCCACACGAACCCGCTCCAAGTCCCTGCTGTCAGCATCCTGACTCAGCAACACCCAAATGGGCATTCTCCTTCAGGGTTCCCCAGGACACATCTGCATTCATGTCCCAGTATCTGGGCAGTAATCTTCAACATGTTAAGAGCCTCTGATTTTTCACTGCTTCACTGACATCGTTCATAGTAGGAGTACCTCTGCCCCCGTTCAAAAATTTTCTCTAAAACATAAACCATGCCCCCCAATCTTATGCATGTGCATGCACGCGCACACACATATATATCACTTCTCTCCTATGCAGTGAACTTGGGGTTTTTCTCTCTCCTCCACCACCACCACCAGCCCTCCATTTAAAATAGGGATGGGACTTCCCTAGTGGTTCAGCAGTTTAGAATTTGCCTCGCAGTGCAGGCGACTCTGGTTCGCTCCCTGGTTGGGGAACCAGGATCCCACATGCCATGGCACAATTAAGTGCTCTTGCCATAACTAGACAGCTCAGGCCACAGTGAAGGATCTTGAGGGCCACAACTAGGACCCGACTTGGCCAAATCAATATTTTCTTTAATTAAAAAAAAAAAAAAGAGGGAGCATACCACTAAGTTTAGAGCCTATGTGATGCCTGCAGAAAGGGACCTGCCAGCCTGACAGGTGTGAGTTGGTGCCCTGGAGAAGGAATCGGAGAGCAAGTGGCCTCCATCATTCTGATAAGCAGTCCCCCACTTCTTATTTAAGAGGTGTTGACAGTGGCTGCCCGAGAGGCTGGCAACCCACCGCTCCTGAATTCATCCTCTCCTAGCAACATGGACGCCAGGGAATGCCACAGCAGCATTTTTTGCAAAACATCAAAAAAGAGATGGAACAGCATAAAATATATTAGGTGAAATGCAATTTCAAATTTTCCAGCAATGTGCTTAATATATAAAATAATCTACACCCAACTGTACTCATAAAGCTGCAAGCCTGCTGAGTAGTTCTGTAACAGTATAACCTCCAAAATAGAATAAAAGCTTTATTCTCAGTGTAATGGCTTTTGGAGTCACATGGCAATATTTTAAAATACCATCTTAAAGGTTTCCAGCTTCTCTCCCTCAAAAGTTTGTCTCCACCTGTGCGCAGTGAGCCTTTGAAGTCGGAACTGATGGGAATCAGAACTTCGTGCCCCTGGCTGGCTAGGCCAGCTTTTGGCATCCGTCTTTGATTAAGAGTTGACTGTTGATTTTCATACACTCGATGTGGGGTTTTTATTAATAGAAAATGGGTGGTGGAAACTTGCATATCCTTGGGCAGCCACTTTGGAAAGCTAATAACACAGGACTTCTAGTTAAGGCCAGCCTTCACTAACTACACATGTCATTTGTGTTCAACAACCACATCTCTTTCACGCTGCTAGGCATTGTTATTCAACTTTTTTTTTAAACACTATTACCAGCACGGGTTGCAAGTTCCCAGGTGGGACTGGGTACCCATCTGTCTAAGTGAGTCTCTATTATCCACACTGTCTGTAGCCCTTGCCTCACTTCCTCCTGCTACTGAAGTTATTTTTACCGTGTCTGAAAATAGTATTTTTAATTGTAGGGCAGAGGCAAACAGGAGCTCTTTCTCAGGTTATCGTTTGTGAAGGTGGGGTTTTCAGGTAAGGCTGTCAGTGTCGGAAAGCACAAAGTGAACTCGGAAGTCTTTCATTTTGGACCTTCTTTTCCTAGATGTTAACAGCTGGCTGGTGACCTTTGGCTTCCATCTGCACAATGCTATTCCTGGATTCCCTGTCCCCAAATTTGATTTAACGGAGCCTTCTTATGAACTCGTGAAGAGTCAGCAGTGGGATGATGTACCGGTAAGAGACAAAAAGCAAAACTGTGAAAGGTGACGAAGGGCTTGCTTGTGCCTTACAGTCCCCTGTTTAATCAGACTCCCTGGGTACCAAAGGCCTTTTTTTTTTTTTTTTTTTTTTTGACTCAGGAAAGAAAGCACCACTTCTCTTGCATTTCTGTTCAGCAGACCAGGGGCCTGTGAAACAGGCTTCAGTCTGCTTTTAGTGATGCTAATAAAAACAGAAAGACATTATCAAACAGCAATAAAATATAAAAGCTCATTGTTGAGTGCAGGGTTTCTACAGAGAACCCCAGGAATGCACATTTATAAGATTTGGGACCTTAAGGCAAAGATACAATAAACAGGAGGGCAGGGAATTCATGTTACAAATTAGCAGCTCACAAACAGTGCCACAAAGTTCCACTTCTTTAAAATGTAGCCATGTTTTCAAGGGAAAAAGATTAAAAATAAAATGGCCTCTGGTAAAGCTCCACCTACCACTAGGTGCTTATGGAATTTTCCTGAAACTAACAGACCAGGAGGCCTGGAACCATTCTGAGAAATAAAAGGAGAAAGAATGGAAAATTGCGAAATCAAAGCTGCCATTTCACAAAATGACACTTTTTAATTCCCACCATTCAGAGATCAGAAAGGAACGCAACAACAAAATATCAGAATTTCTAGCTTAAAGCAAAAATAATTAAAGATCAAGAAACTGGCTTACCCCATAATGATAAGAAGAGAGCACAGTGTTTCTTAGGAAGATTAATTTCCCCCCTTGAGCAATTTCCTATAATCTCAATGAACTCAAAAAGAAAAGGCAAGCCTGGCTAAAACACACACACACACAATGCCAATACCTCTGCTTTCTGGCACATGTTTCATACTTAAAAGCAATTCCTTTCTCAGATGTCGCCTTCACATTTAAAAGGCAAAACCCATTCAGTTTCCGGGATCTGGGAGCCATTTTAACATTTCTAATTGCAAATATACCTGCACTGATCAAGTGCCATGAAGACATCCCTAAGTTTGCTAATGCCTCTGAGCACGTAATAATTGCAGATGACTTTCCAACATGTCTGAAAACACTTAAGTCATACTGTACAAGTGGACTTGCCAACTTTTTTCCTAGGCAGCCTTTTCCATACAGTTCCGGTTCTCTGTCATGAGAAGTGAACCATAAGGACAGCTTAGGGAATCGCCAGCAAAGACATCAAGGATGCCTGGAGAACGGAAAAACAAATGTGTCTTTCACCGCTGCAAACGGAACACATGCTTCCAATTGGGGAAAATGCTGGCCAGACGAACATCTGGTAGTCTAAGAGATGCCTGAGTTAAGATGCTCCCAATTAAAAACCCTTGTGAATGCAGAAGGCCCACTGTCCCTCAGTCTGCGAAAAATAAATGTTTTCCTAAAGCGATAAACACTCGTTGACAGCTGTCCCCACTGTGCGCTCATCCTGGCCCATTTCAGTCCGTCAGTTTTACAGTCAAATTCAGCTGAAAGCTCTGTTCACCAGGATACAGTACAGAGTTTACCTAAATTAAAGCACACGCCTGTTAAGTAAATTAAAGGCATGTGCTTTAAAGTGGGACTTTAGCTTAAAGTGGGACTGGGTGATCCAACTGGAGCACCCCCAGGCTTTCCAACCTTCCTTTGCATTTTGGCGCTTTATCACCAGCCTCCCATGGAGAAAGCTGTTGAGATGGCCCATCTGGTAAGGTGGTTCCCCAAATGGGGTGAGCCTGGGAAAAGGGTATCTAGAAACGGAAAGAGAAAAGGCAAAAACCTGAATATTTCGCCTACCTTCATGTGTGCGGACTAAGTCTCTTCAGTCTTATAGGCTGCTTTGCGACCTTTTGGACTGTAGCCCACCAGGTTCCTCTGTCCATGGGATCCTCCAGGCAAGAACACTGGAGTGGGTTGCCATGCCCTCCTTCAGGGGATCTTCCTGGCACACGGATCTGAACCCATTTCAGTTCAGTCGCTCAGTCGTGTCCGACTCTTTGCAAACCCATGAATCGCAGCACGCCAGGCCTCCCTGTCCATCACCAACTCCCGGAGTTCACTCAAACTCACATCCATCAAGTCGGTGATGCCATCCAGCCATCTCATCCTCTGTCATCCCCTTCCTCCTGCCCCCAATCCCTCCCAGCATCAGAGTCTTTTCCAATGAGTCAACTCTTCGCATGAGGTGGCCAAAGGACTGGAGTTTCAGCTTTAGCATCATTCCTTCCAAAGAACACCCAGGACTGATCTCCTTCAGAATGGACTGGTTGGATCTCCTTGCAGGCCAAGGGACTCTCAAGAGTCTTCTCCAACACCACACTTCAAAAGCATCAATTCTTTGGTGCTCAGCTTTCTTCACAGCCCAACTCTCACATCCATACATGACTACTGGAAAAACCATAGCCTTGACTAGACGGACCTTTGTTGGCAAAGTAATGTCTCTGCTTTTGAATATGCTATCTAGGTTGGTCATAACTTTCCTTCCAAGGAGTAAGCGTCTTTTAATTTCATGGCTGCAATCACCATCTGCAGTGATTTTGGAGCCCAAAAAATAAAGTCTGACACTGAACCCAAGTCTCCTGCAAATCCTGCATTGCATGCGAATTCCTTACCATCGAGCCACCAAGGAAGCCCCATTTCACCCACATTCAGTTCAGTTCACTTCAGTTCAGTCGCTCAGTCGTGTCCGACTCTTTGCGACCCCATGAATCACAGCACGCCAGGCCTCCCTGTCCATCACCAACTCCCGGAGTTCACTCAGACTCACGTCCATCCAGTCAGTGATGCCATTCAGCCATCTCATCCTCTGTCGTCCCCTTCTCCTCCTGCCCCCCATCCCTCCCAGCATCACCCACATTAGAAACTATAAAGCTCTTGACACATACAATACATGATGGGAGTTACCTCTTTTTACCTTTCAAAACATATTGGGATCAACTTGAGGGGAGCAGGTCTTGAGTGCATTCCTCCCCCCAGGGTTTTTTAGCCTTTTCATTTCTAAAGAAATTACTGAGGTTTTAATCAGCAAACCCCCGCCCCCACCCCACTCCCCCGTGTTTCATTTCTGCCCAGAACCAGAGCACCGCCCGGAAGCCTGGCTCCCTGGGGCCAGAAGAGCCCGACTGTTCTCTAACCCATCCTGCGGGTCTGTTTCTCTCTGCAGCCCATTTTTGGAGTCCAGCAGCAAGTGGCGAGGCAGGCCAAGGCCTTCCTGTCCCTGGGGAAGATGGCCGAGGTGCAGGTGAGCAGGCGCAAAGGCAGCGGCACGCCGTCGTGGCTGTGGTTCGCCACGGTCAAGTCACTGATTGGCAAGGGCGTCATGCTGGCCGTGAGCCAGGGCCGCGTGCAGACCAACGTGCTGAACATCGCCAACGAGGACTGCATCAAGGTGGCGGCCGTGCTCAACAACGCCTTCTACCTGGAGAACCTGCACTTCACCATCGAGGGCAAGGACACGCACTACTTCATCAAGACCAGCACGCCGGAGAGCGACCTGGGCACTCTGCGGTTGACCAGCGGCCGCAAGGCGCTAGAGAATGGCATCAACGTGACCGTGTCACAGTCCACCACCGTGGTCAACGGCAGGACTCGCAGGTTCGCCGACGTGGAGATGCAGTTCGGCGCGCTGGCGCTGCACGTGCGCTACGGCATGACCCTGGACGAGGAGAAGGCGCGCATCCTGGAGCAGGCGCGGCAGCGCGCACTCGCCCGGGCCTGGGCGCGCGAGCAGCAGCGC
>NW_011494622.1:2774375-2782620 GCF_000754665.1 Bison bison bison
CCCCGAGCTAGCCGACAGCGCCAACAACATCCAGTTCCTCCGCCAGAGCGAGATCGGCAAGAGGTAACCCCCGGGCCGGCGGCAGGGAGGCGCGCGCCGCCGCCACCACCCCTGCGGGGACCCGAGCCGGCGGGGCGCCACTTGCCCCTCCAGCCCCAGCACCCCCCATTCCCCCACCTCTGCTCAGATCTGTCTGTAGCACAATCCGAGGGGGGACTCTCCGGCACCGAAGAGCCTTCCGAGAGAACCAGACTGCTATTTTAAAAAATCCACACACACACACAAAAAGAAAACAAAAGACTTCCTTCTGAATGACCTTAAAAGGTGATCGGCTTTAAAGAATATGTTTACATATGCATATCGCTGCACTCAGTTGGACTGCAAGTATTCCAAGGAAAAACGGATCATTAAAGAAAGCGGCCCAAACCTTTTGCTTCTGGGCCATCTTGTTCTCTGAGGCACTGTATCTGACGAAGGTAGAAAGGCATACAGTGTTTCCAGGTATTACCGTTGTCGACCTTTGCTTACAAGAAGTAGTCTCTCTGCATAGGATGTGATATATATCTGTTAATTTTAAAATGTGGGGCAAAGTTACTGTTTCTAGACAACCCAACTGCTTTCCCTGTGCTGGTTTGTAAAAGGACATTGGCACACGTGACTTCTGCTGCCAGGGCAGGGATTTCTAAGGAATTTTACAATGCTCATGTGGTTTGCCTTGGGGGGAAGAAAACTGGCAAATAGAATCCTTGTCACTGATAAGCAAAGGAAACCCTGATTTTTTTGTAAATTATGTGAGACAAGTTGTTTATGGATTTTTATATGAAT
This sequence comes from Bison bison bison, assembly GCF_000754665.1. Lineage (NCBI taxonomy): Eukaryota > Metazoa > Chordata > Mammalia > Artiodactyla > Bovidae > Bison > Bison bison. The sequence continues at coordinate 2,775,201 of NW_011494622.1, forward strand.
TACAATTTACTGTACATCAGATATTAGTCTCAGAGGAGTTAATTTATGTAAAGTGTTTAAAAAGTTTATACTTAAAAAATAAAACGATAAAAACATGTGAACTGTGTGATTTTTTTAAAAGGATTGCACCTTTTGTTATCTGTTATAGCTGTACAGTATAAATTATTATATTGTAGAGATATAACGACTTATGCCTATAATGTCCAGATGTGTTAATATTTTTGTATTAGGTTGAAAAACAAAACAAACAAAAAAAAAAAACGTGCAACTTTCTATCACTAGATGGATAGACTGTGCGATCCTCCGTGGGTGGCTAATCAGAGACCTCCTTTCTCCTCCTCCTCTTTTTCATCAGGCCAGTGTCCTCAACCACTGTCAGCTAAGAGGCACGGTAGAAAACTAAGGCTGGTGGAATGTAACGGAAGCCACGAAACACAAACCCAAAAATACATAAAACAGCGCAGGAGGCATTGTCCCTCTCTCCGCCCCTAAAAAGTCTATGGGGGAGTTGATACCATTAACCCCAGGGTTTTACTGTTACCTTCCTTGAAGCCTCTTTTCATGATGGAGGCGCAAGACCCCCATCAGATGCTTTGTGAGCGGGAAAGGAGCTAATGTAGTTAGTCGTCACCTTACACATGTCTTAAGATCTTGGCAAGCTAGCAGAAACCGAGCTGCGGTGAGACACCCAGACAGGGAAGGTCAGGGTCACTCAGCTAGTCTCGAGTTTGGACCCTCAGGTCACAAAGAGGGACGTCAAGGGGAGATCAAAAGCTCCCGTAAGCCCAAACGACCCAGCCAGCTCGGAGCTGGTTTGAATGGGAGCCTCTGCTGTGTCTCGGGGAAGCTGGGGGTGGCGGATCCGCTGGAAGTGAACCGAGAGCCGTGCCCTCCTGCCGCCCGCGTGCCAGCGCACCAAGCATCTGCGCTTCCTTGCAGCTCAGCCACTCTGGCACGTCTCTTTCGTGAGCACTAAATTCAGCCACAAAAATATTTTTAGAAAACCTTTCTCAGTTCATTGAGCTATAGTACACACTGTTTTCCTCTATGTATAATGGTGATAAAACATAGCAAGTGAACATGTCGTAAATATAAAGGTTCAAGTGATGTATTGAAAATTAATTTTCTAACTGCTTTGTATGTATCACATACTCTAAATTGCACAGTAGGTGTGTTTATTAAACAGATGGGCTGGGAAAGTTTCAAAATAGCTACTGAATTTACAGTATCAGTGCTATTACTGTCTTTGTGTATTTGGTAGAGCATACCGAAGTAATTAATCTTCTAATGAATGCTGATATTTTATTAGAATGAAAGCACAGATTAGCAGTAATATTTTTTATCCTGGAAATCCTCTGGCGAGTATTATGAAGCCCCAGTTTAGACAACTCTTGAGATTTCAAACCACATAAACATGGCTCTGTTTTACATTTGATTTTCTAACTGTTAACTTAGGTGTTTGCAGTTCTGTTCCATGGCATTTTTGCAGGGCTGTATTTAGCATGCTGTAAGTACTTTTGGTTGAAATAGGCTCTGAGTCTACATTCTCAGAAATATTTCAGATGTATTGACCATGAAAAAAGCTTGTACCACATGACGGAAGTAAAATCATAACCTTATCCTCCTCTTGACGTGGACTGGTCCTTCACACTGGCACCAGTAAATAACAGATTTGGAGTCTTCTCCTGGTGCTTATGTTAGGTGAAGTCAAATCAACCCAATTAGTGTCTTGTTAGTGGGTATAATGAGCCTATTTCTTTCTAAAAAGACTTGTGATCTGGACATGCTTTTACAAGAAATAGTGACCTTGGGGAATATGTAAACAAAAGACCTTTTTCTAAGAGTTGGGAGGGTGGGAAGGGGGCTGTATAATGAAAAAAATTAGCTTACAAAAAAGAAATTGATATTCAAAGTATTTTAGGCAAAGCCAGTCAAAATGCTTTCATGATATTTTGAGATGTAAATTTTGTCTGATTTGTATTGTTCTTTTCATTTGCCTTCTTAACTTTATATGTGACCTGAATTTTCCATAACTTGATGACTATAGATTGCATCTAGGCATTCCAATAAAAGCCAACCCAATGTGTGTGTGTTTTATATATATTTTTTAAAAATATCTTGGGCCAGCCAGGATTCCTTTTGTGTTTTGGGGGTGGAAGATGCAAATAGATGCAGTTGCTGGGGTATTGATTTGTCTGCAACCCAGTTGATCATACCTTTTCTTTTCTTTTCTAATTGTGGTGTCCGCTGGCCAGACAGCCTGTTCGTCAGTGTGCCATTCACAGAAAACTCTTTCCATGGCCTACTTTAGAAAAAATGTTAAATGTACCTTTACAAAGCCAAACCTCATCACCGTGAAGAAGGAGGAGGAAAAAGATGCTGCTCATTACTCCTTGAGAGCAGGCCCCGTTCCTGTGATCCTGGCAATAAGTGCTTAATTAAAACACTTGATTAGAATAATCAGTTTGGGCCTGATAGTCTCCTAGCCTCCTGGAGATGTCTAAATCTACATATAGACCGCCTGATTAGGGGATGCTTAGGTCAGCAGTTTCAGCCTGGCCGGCCAAGGCTTTGATTTTAGTCTGAAAAGGCAGGCTTCATCATCCTTGCTTTGCAGTGACAACCTCAACCTGATAACATGTTGATCCAGGAAGAATCAGGTCACTCCACTCAGCCAAAGGGTCTATTTCTTTTTTCTCCTCTTACTAGGGATTAACCCTCAAATAGGGGGTGGGGGGTGCAGAAAAACACATGCGAATTGCTGCTTTCATTTTCCACACCGCTTTCCCCAGAGGTCATGTCTGAACGAATGCAAAGAAAAATGTAGGTGAAAATTGTTTCTTTGTAGCAGAATTGTCTGGGCATGGAATACACAGCTGCGCCTCCTGTGAGATGCGCCTTCAGATGTTAACATGCTGCACACGTGACATAATCACTGGATGTGGTTTTAAGTGACGGTCCCGCACATACGTATGACGCCTGCTCTCAACACCAGTCCCCAAGCACTTTAAAGATGATGGGAGGTTTCTGTCTTTGATGCCGCCCTAACCAAGCCCACCACCCTCTCTGTGGGCCACCTTTTCTTTCTCCTTCTGTCTTGGCCTGCTCCCAAATGAAGCTGCTTCTCTCACCCGCTGAGCAGGAAATCTGTTATGTGAGATGCTCTAGAAATGGAGGACTCCAAAAGAGGCAGCGGCAGGGCGCTGGTCTGCATCGCGCCCTGTCTGTGGCCAAAGCCACCTGGACAGCACCCACAGCAGCGGGCTGCCCGAGTTCAGAGGAGAAGGAGGTCCCCTTGGGCCAGAATCTGCCCCCCTGCCCGCCTGGGTTGCTATCTGTGCTCCTGCGGAGTGGAGTCGCCCCACCCAGGGATAGCCTTGAAGGGCCACAGAGCTCTTCCCAGTCCTCCAGTACCCAGATTCCACCCCACTTTCCTTCCAAGAGGGGAGCTGACTCCAGCACCCTGTGAAATGCATCGAATTCTAGAAGCGGGAGCCGGAAGGCACTTAGAGACGTGTGAGCGAGTTGCCCAGGTTCACAGAAGTGGCTCAAATCCGGGTGAACAGAGATGCCCTGTCAGCTAGTACCCCCCACTGTAGCCCACAGACTCCCAGTAACGTGTGTGCTCAGTCGCTTCAGGCGTGTCCGACTCTTTGCAACCCTATGGACCATAACCCTCCAGGCTCCTCTGTCCCTGGGATTCTCCAGGCAAGAATACTGGAATGGGTTGCCACGCTCTCCTCCCAGGGATCTTCTCAACTCAGGGATCCAACCCGTGTCTCATGTCTCCTGCATCGGCAGGCGCATCTTTACCACATCTTTACCACTGGCGCCACCTGGAAGCCCCCTCCCTGTAACACCAGCCAGGAAATGCAAGGGACATGCCTTGCCACCACCAGTCCCTCGGGGCATGAGTCTTTCCAAAGCTGCCATAATTCAGAGTCCTGACAAGCATTTTTCAATATATAAAGATGCCCTAGACCCTCTGACAGGGCACATGTCTTGAGTTCCCCACCACCTGCCAATATTTCCAGCTCCTCAGCCTGCCTCACCTTCGATGAGAAAGTCTGCCATGCAATGTTAATGACTTCCTCACTTCTAAAAAGATTTATAAAAGAAAGACCATAGATTTGCATACACACACACGTTAAATATTTATCTAAGTTTTCCCTAAGTGATTTATAAATTCAGCTTTGGTGATCCTACCAAGGCAGTGAAAAATTAAAAATTAGTTATAAGTCACTATTACCCACTTGAAGTACAGAGTTAAGCCAGAGTCCCAAAGACACTGATAAGCCATTCGCGTTTCCTGCCTTGTAATTTAAGCCGCGTGATGAACATCCTCTCTCTCCAGAGTTCTCATTTGCTATTCACCACCTCTGCAAGCATGGTCTCTTGATGTCAGTTAATTACGAATCACTTTTAGGTAAAGTGAGTAAATCTTTTCATGTATGCACAGACTTAAAACTCCGTCATGGAGGAATAGAAGATTCTTAGAGTCTTGTATGTAGCAAATTTGCTATAAACGGATCGTAAGCCTAGAGTAACATCATTATTCAGTTTAGAGTTAATGGGTTCCACAAAGCGAATTCAATAAATCCTTCTGGGACCTAAGCTAAGGAAAATTAAAAATTAGAAGCATAAATTGTGATTTCTGGGGCAAGGCAGTGGAGGAACATTTTAGCCTTCCTGCTCCTAAGGTGAATCGTGAGCTGAGCCCTAACCACAGCGTTCAGCCTGCACTGGGAAGGGAAATTGCCTTCTTTTTACACGTGTACAAAGAATTCCTGAATTCCACCCACAATGGCTCTTTCTGTCCAGCCTAACTTGCTGCCTAGAACTGACAGGATTTATGAGCCATCCACAGGGTCACAGTGAATTCTGTAAAATTTTCACGTTAACTTTATCAGTGAGCCGTGAGGGGAGCAGAAATGCCCAAGGGGTTAAAATGACTCATTCTCTGATGTGACTGAAAGGCTGAAAATGGAACAGTGGAGAATATAAGGAACACACCAAAGGCCCTGGTGGACCTGAGTTCTATCACAGAAGTGATTAACGACCACAGAGGTGAAGAAACAGTCCTACCCAAATTTTCCTCCACAGTGAATGTGAGGGAGATTTTAGCATAGCTGCTCCACAGAACACCAGGAAAACCGTCCCCAGGACTCATCCATGATGCTCTTCCCGGGAAGGCAATTTCTCTCTCTCTCTCCTTCTCCTCCTCCCCTGTCCCTCCCCTTCTTTTTTCGTCTCCCCATCATCTCTCTCTCTCTCTCTCTCTCTCTCTCTCTCTCTCTCATTCACTGGATTTACCCTTTACCTCCTGGTAGAACCTGTCGAGGTTGCAACCACTTAGGTTGAATCTAACGAGATATCTTTCTAAGGCTTAGAAAGTGTTAGTCGCTCACTCATGTCCAACTGTGGGACCCCATGGATTGTAGCCCACCAGGCTCCTCTGTCCATGGGCTTCTCCAGGCAAGAATACTGAAGTACGTTGCCATTCCCTTCTCCAGGGGGATCTTCCCAACCCAGGGGTTGAACCTGGGTCTCCTGCATTGAAGGCAGATTCTTTACCATCTGAGCCACAGGGCTAAGGAAGGCTTAGAAGGAAAACCCATATGTCTCCCTTAGTAGACCTGATGGACTTTAAATAATAACCCAGGATATCACACAGGAAAGTAGAGTTCTTTGTCCCCAGCTTACTTACAAAAGGTTATAAACAAGCAGATTTTTAAATCTGCTCACTTCAGCCACGGCATGATTTCTAGTCTCGGCCCTACAGCAAAAAGAAAGAAAGAAAGAGCAGGAGGCCCAGGGTAGGGGGGGTTATGCTCTGGGGACAAGCGTGGACACGCACCACTGCAGAACAGAGAGCAGAGGCGGAGATGACGCAAGAGGAGAGGCTGGTCCAGGCGGCCCGGCTCACAGGGATGCGGCACCCTTCCCTTGCCCTCTTGCCTTCCCTTCAAAACCAGGGCTCTGGTCCTGCAGGAATGGAAAGCCACCCCAACATATGGGCAAGGACCCTTCAGCAAGTACCCTTTCTCCTCCTCCTGAAACCCCAAGGAAGGACCAGGTTAGGGAGGACTTGGGGACCCCGGTGCTCTTCCCGGACCACCCTCCAGGTGATGGCTTCCTCCCTAGCGCCCCCTAGTGATGGGCATCTCAGGCGAGGACCGGGAGGGACGCCCGCGAGCGTCGCGAGGACCGAAAACCATCAGCCAGACCCCTCTCCCGGGTGAGGCCAGTTCCAATTAGCCTCTATTTTTCCATCTTTGCTCTACGCACGGAGTTTCACACATAAAACGATTACTTCTGCTTCACGCACCACCTCACTGAGGCCCGGTCCTCGCAAAAAATCGCTCCCGTAAGATTTCCCTTCCCGTCAAGCAGAAACTTTGTCAAACAATGTTCCTCTCGCTTCGCAGATCAAAATAAGGCCCTTCCTCCCAGGAATTGTCCGCAGGCTGTTTGAGTTTTGCAGCCCCCCGAAAACAGTGGTTTCTGAACTATCACATCGTTTCCCTTTTACTTTTCATGTTCCAGCAGTCCTGTCGCTCTGAAGAATTTCCCAGAAGGACAGATGCTTTAAATGCAGAGTGGCGTTTTTATTTCCGAGGGAGCCAGGCTCTCATGGGATGACAGCCTGGAAGGGTGAAGCCCTTCGGCTAAGGCCTGAGCTGGGCCCACCCGGTGCTCTTGGACGCCCCCAGGGTGGACCGTCCACCTCCCCGACCTGCTGGTTCCACAGTGACCGCTGGGGGAGAGGACCCAGGGTTCAACCTTCTTGTCCCACGTTGTCTCCCCCAGAGGAGCTGATGGACGCTGCTTTTACACAGCAGCCTGGACTGGTGTCCTGGCTTCAGAAACAGACCTCGGCTGGAGCCCATTGTCATTCCTGGAGGCCTGTGGGGACTCAATGCATAAGCAACGCTTTCTTTTCCCTACCCAAGCGCTCGCAGAAATGAGAAAGACGATTAAAGCTGGCATGTGAAAACCACAGGATCACCTTAGATAAAGACCAAGACGGAGGATGTAGTTTCACGTGAAAAGCCAGACGGATGCGGAAACTAGATAGAGAAAGAAGACCCGCACTCGGCTGCTGGTACTGACCCGGGGCAGCCCCCGCCATGGGGGTGGGGGGCAATGAGGCCCAGGTCTCCCCACTAGTGCCCACCAGGCGTGAGATCTCACTCATACACACGCATACACTCACGCAAACACTCACACACAGGAACCAAGCAGCCGCATGGCCCCCAGCCACAGGGCTTCACCCCTCTGGGCCTCTATCAAGCACCCCCTTCCTGCTGTGACACCCACGGGGATTTTTGGTGGCTGTTTCGGAAACGAGTCCTAAAACCCAAGTCTTCACCTCGTCAGCAGACTGCCAGCCATCCAGATGAGACGGGTCTGTTTCATA
>NW_011494622.1:2782785-2812812 GCF_000754665.1 Bison bison bison
AACTCAGGCTCTTTCTGAAGCCTCGCCAGTCAGTGCTCTTGGTCTTCAGACTCAGCGGGGCCCTGGCTGGGGTGGGGGCAGATGGGGGAGCAGAGCTGGGGGGAGCCCTGGAGCAGTAGACAAGAACCAGATAGTCCCAAGTTGCCAGACCCCCTGCTGCGTCTGTGCCTCAGTTTCTCCATCCTTAAAATGGGCCCAGCCCTCTGCCCCTGAGCAGATCCTTCTCAGGCTCCCCTGCCCAAAAGGGGTATGTGTCTGTGTGTGTGTGTCTGTGTATACGCCTGTGTGACAGAGACAAAGCAAAAGTAAATTTTTTTTTACTTTGGGCAAAAGCCTATGGGTTCCCTCGTGGCTCAGTCAGTAAAGAATCCACTGCAATGCAGGAGACCTGGGTTTAATCCTTGGGTTGGGAAGATCCCCTGGAGGCGGGCATGGCAACCCACTCCAGTATTCTTGCCTAGAGAATCCCCAAGGACAGAGGAGCCTGGTGGACTGCAGTCCATAACATCTCAAAGAGTTGGACACGACTGAGCAACCAAGCATAGCATGGTGATTTTAAGGTTATTACCCAGACATCTTTCAACTGGCTCAGACGGTAAAGAATCTGCCTGAAACGCAGGGCACCCAGGTTCAATCTCTGGGTTGGGAAGATCCCCTGCAGAAGGGCACAGCAACCCACTCCAGTGTTCCTGCCTGGGAAATCCCATGGACAGAGGAGCCTCGTGGGGTATACAGTCCATAGGATCCGCAAAGAGTCAGACACAACTGAGTGACTCACACTTTCACCCAGACACAACCTCCAAAATCTCTCTGTCCAGGCTGCATTAGGAGGCACCTCCAAAGGGAAAGGGGGTGGGGGCTCCCTTCCAGAGGGGAGGGGGCTGCCACCTTTGCTGAGGTCCAACCCTTTACCTTCAGGAAGGAGCTGAGAATGAAGCCCCTTTCCACCCAGGCTCTCGTTCACCCTAAGGTGATGGAAATTAGTGAGTGTTAATATGTGTGATCACATACAGGAAAATACTGAATAATACGGAATACACATGGTTGGATGGCATCACCAGTTCAATGGACATCAACTTGGGCAAACTCTAGGAGATGGTTAGGGACAGGGGGGCCTGGCATGCTGCAGTCCTGGGATCACAAAGAGTCAGACACGACTTGACAACTGAACACTACCACCACATTTGGAATACTGCCCACAGCCAGCGTCCCGGCGTGGCGTTCTGGAAAGGGAACCCCGTTCAGGTGCCCTGCACTCTGGCCAGACTGCCTGCCAGCTCGCTCTCTCCCTCGCCTTTGCCTTTGAATCCTGCACAGCCCCGCCAACTGGCCTCCTGTCTGCTCCTAAGTCCCCCTGATTCACTCCACACACCCCACCCCAGTCCCCTCCCCATTATCTTCTCCCTTCCCCAGGAGGGAAACTGCAGACAGCTTAAAATAGAACAAATCAAAGTGCAGAGATGGGTGCACAGCTGGAACCACGAGGGGCCCTCCTCCTCCCCGCAAACATCCACCCCCAGGCAGGCAGCAGGCTCCCCTCTGAGCCTCCTCCTGTCTCTTCCAAGCCTCCCAGACTCTCACCCAGCTGGTGGAGAGGATGTTCAGACTGCAGGCTGCTGGCAGGGCTCAGGAAACCCTGAGAGGGGAGCACGAGGGGCTTAGAGCTGCCCTGCCGGGCTTGCTGGCCGCCCCCCCTGACCGGCCCCACACACGGGTCAGAACAGGCCCTCTGGGACTCAAGGGCTGGGGGCTAGGAATGTCAGATAAGGGACAGGACTCCCAGTTAAGACTGAACTTCAGTTTAGCAGTGAATCATTTGTCAATATAAGTTATGTCCCATTTAATATTAGGAACATATATTAAAAAGGTGTATTTGTTGCTGATCTGGGAGAAGGAAATGGCAACCCACTCCAGTGTTCTTGCCTGGAGAATCCCATGGACAGAGAAGCCTGGTAGGCTGCAGTCCATGGGGTTGCACAGAGTCGGACACGACTGAAACGATTTGGCAGGCAGCAGCAGTTGCTGATCTGAAATTCAGATTTAAGTGGGCATCCTGTTCGGTTTTGTTTGTGCTAAACCTGGCCACCTTGACCTATGGGAAAGCCTGATGGTGTTTATGCCTCAGCACAGGGCGGGGACAGAGACACGGGGCAGGGCGTGGGGTGGAGGGTATGTTGGATCCTAAGACTGCAGGAACACAGTATGGCAGACAGGGTGGCTGAAACAATGGGCATTTATCACATTCTGGAAGTTAGAAGTCCAATTCGAGGTGTCGGCAAAGCCGTGCCCTCTGAAGGCCCCCGGGGAGGACCCCTGCTTCCTCCAGCTCCTGGGGGCTGCCGGCCACCTTGGGGCCCTTGGGGGCCCTTGTCCCTCCTCTGCCTCAGTGTCACACTGAGTTTACCCTTCGGGTCTCTGGCCTCTCTCTCCTCTGCTTATGAGAACACCAGTCATCGGAGGGCCAGCCCCTCCCAACTCTAGTACAGTCTCATCTTAATCCAATCATTTCTGCAAAGAACTCTATTTGCCAAATAAGGTCCCACTCTGAAGCCCTGGTGGAATGACTTCAGGGGCACCCTTTGCACCAGGGGAGAATCCACTCTGTTTTCAGCCACACCCACCGTGCTGCAACTCTGAAAACTCTCAGATCCCAGCCACCCGGGACACTGACCGGAAGCATCCATGCTGACTGAGCCCACAACAGGGGCTGCCTTGGGCTGGAGCTGCCTACCATCTTTTCCTGCAAAGAACCAATCAGAAAGGGTGCCCAACCAGACCCCAGAAACAGGTCGAAAGTGACCCTGTTAGCCTCCAGGAAACCCGGAGTTGGGGATTCTGTGCTGGGCCCCGGGTGGAGCTGCGAGCCGGATCCTGGGAAAGGCTGAGACCCGCAGAGGAGGAGGGACCGCCTTGGGAGGTGGAAGATCACCCCCGGCTGGGAAAGGTGTGCGTCCTGAGAGCCCGGGGCCGGGCTCAGCGCAGACGCCCCTCCTGCCAGGAAGAAGGGGTCCAGCCCCACGGAGCAGCCAGGAGCCTCCCAGAAGCTCCCCAGGAGGGGAGGGAACCCCAGGGAGAGCCCTCCTCACACTCCGGGCGCCCAGCCCTCCACGAGGGCCGCTCTGGTCCTGGGGTTCCGGCCTGGACCGCGCAGTGGAAATCCACAGTCTGCAGAGCTGACAGACGCTTCACTCGTTATGTGGAGACTTTCTGCGTGAAGGCCTCACTTCAGACACCTAACACTGAAGGAGGCCATTGTCTGGGTGGCCAGGATAAACCGTGACGGAGTGCAGAGTGCTCCCTGACTTGTTGCATTAAAACTACCCCCCCCCACACACACACACAACATGCCTTGCCCACCAGAGCAAGAAGATCCAGGTTTTCCCACAGCCAGTCCCTCTGATCAGGAAGCTTCACAAGCATCTGATCCTCATCCATCAGAGGGCAGGCAGAATGTAAACCACAATTTCAGAAAACTAACCAAACTGATCACATGGACCACAGCCTTGTCTAACTCACTGAAACTATGAGCCATGACAATTACAGAAAACTAACCAAACTGATCACGTGGACCACAGCCTTGTCTAACTCACAGAAACTATGAGCCATGCCATGTGGGGCCACCCAAGACGGACGGGTCATGGTGGAGAGTTCTGAAAAAACATGGTCCGTTGGAGAAGAGAAAGGCAAACCACTTCAGCGTTCTTGGCTTGAGAACCGCATGAACAGTATGAAAAGGCAAAAAGTTACAACACTGAAAGATGAACCCCTCCAGGTCAGTAGATGTCTGATATGCCACTGGAGAAGAACAGAGAAATAGCTCCAGAAGGAATGAAGAGGCTGAGCCAAAGCAGAAATGACACCCAGTTCTGGATGTGTCTGGTGGAGAAAGGAAAGTCCCATGCAGTCAAGAACAATATTGCCATGACCAATGTGCTTTCTTGGCGACACTCTGTTAGGCTTGACCTCCTAACTGACACCAAAAAAAAAAAAAGATGTCCTTTGCATCATAGGGGACTGGATGCAAAAGTAGGAAATCAAGAGATAACTTTAGTAACAGGCAAGTTTGGCCTTGAAGAACAAAATGAAGCAGGGCAAAGGCTAACAGAGTGTTGCCAAGAGAATGCACTGGTCGTAGCAAACACCCTCTTCCAACCACACAAGAGACGACTCTACACATAGACATCACCAGATGGTCAATAGTGAAATCAGATTGATTATATTCTTTGCAGCTGAAGATGGAGAAGCTTTATACAGTCAGCAAAAACAAGACTTGGAGCTGACTGTGGCTAAGATCATAAACTCCTTATTGCAAAATTCAGACTTTAAATGGAAGTAAGCAGGGAAAACCACTAGGCCATTCTGGTATGAACTAAATCAAATCCCTTACAATTATATAGAGGAAGTGACAAATAGATTCAAGGGATTAGATCTGATAGAATGCCAGAAGAACTATGGACGGAGGTTTGTAACACTGTGCAGGAGGCAGTGATCAAAACCATCCCCAAGAAAATGAAAGGCAAAATGGTTGTCTCAGAAGACCTTACAAATAGCTGAGAAAAGAAGAGAAGTGAAAGGCTACGGAGAAAAGGAAAGAGATACCCATCTGAATGCAGAGTTCCAAAGAACAGCAGGGAGAGATAAGAAAGCCTTCTTATGTGAACAATGCAAAGAAATAGAGGAAAACAATAGAATGGGGAAGACTAGAGATCTCTTCAAGAAAGTTAGAGATACCAAGGGAACATTTCATGCAAAGATGGGCTCAATAAATGACAAAATGGTATGTACCTAACAGAAGAAGAAGATATTAAGAAGAGATGGCAAGAATACACAGAAGAACTGTACAAAAAAGATCTTCATGACCAAGATAATCACGATGGTGTGATCACTCACCTAGAGCCAGACATCCTGGAATGTGAAGTCAAGTGGGCCTTAGAAAGCATCACTACGAACAAAGCTAGTGGAGGTGATGGAATTCCAGTGGAGCTATTCCAAATCCTGAAAGATGATGCAGTGAAAGTGCTGCACTCAATATGCCAGCAAATTTGGAAAACTCAGCAGTGGCCACAGGACTGGAAAAGGTCAGTTTTCATTCCAATCCCAAAGAAAGGCAATGCCAAAGAATGCTCAAACTACTGCACAATTGCAGTCATCTCTCACACGCTAGTAAAGTAATGCTCAAAATTCTCCAAGCCAGGCTTCAGCAATACGTGAACTGTGAACTTCCACATGTTCAAACTGGTTTTAGAAAAGGCAGAGGAACCAGAGATCAAATTGCCAACATCCGCTGGATCATCCAAAAAGCAAGAGAGTTTCAGAAAAACATCTATTTCTGCTTTATTGACTATGCCAAAGCCTTTGACTGTGTGGATCACAACAAACTGTGAAAAATTCAAGAGACGGGAATACCAGACCAGCTTACCTGCCTCCTGAGAAACTTGTATGCAAGTCAAGAAGCAACTTTTAGAACCAGACATGGAACAACAGACTGGTTCAAAATAAGGAAAGGAGTATATATTCGTCAAGCCTGTATATTGTCACCCTGCTTATTTAACTTATATGCAGAGTACATCATGAGAAATGCTGGGCTGGAGGAAGCACAAGCTGGAATCAAGATTGCCGGGAGAAATATCAATAACCTCAGATATGCAGATGACACCACCCTTATGGCAGAAAGTGAAGAGGAACTAAAGAGCCTCTTGATTAAGGTGAAAGAGGAGAGTGAAAAAGCTGGCTTAAAACTCAACATTCAGAAAATGAAGATAATGGCATCCAGTCTCATCTTCATAGAAAATAAATAGGGAAACAATGGAAACAGTGACAGACTTTATTTTCTTGGGCTCCAAAATCACTGTGGAAGTGACGCAGTGTCTGCATCCATGACTGCAGCCATGAAATTAAAAGACGCTTACTCCTTGGAAGAAAAGCTATGACCAACCTAGATAGCATGTTAAAAAGCAAGACATCACTATGCTGACAAAGGTCCGTATAGTCCAAGCTATGGTTTTTCCAGTGGTCATGTATGGATGTGAGAGTTGGACCATAAAGAGAGCTAAGCAGTAAAGAATTGATGCTTTTGAATTGCAGTGTTGGGGAGGACTCTTGAGAATCCCTTGGACTACAAGGAGATCCAAGCAGCCCATCCTAAAGGAAATCAGTCCTGAATATTCATTGGAAGGACTGATGTTGAAGCTGAAGCTCCAATACTTTGGCCACCTGATGTGAAGAGCTGACTCATTAGAAAAGACCCTGATGCTGGGAAAGATTGAAGACAGAAGGAGAAGGGGACGACAGAGGATGAGATGGTTGTATGGCATCACCGACTCAATGGACTTGAGTTTGAGCATGCTCCGGGAATTGGCGATGGACCGAGAGGCCTGGCGTGCTGTAGTCCATGGGTTTGCAAAGAGTTGGACATGACTGGGCAACTCAACACAACACAACACATATACACATAGACCCCGGAAAAGGACAGAAGCAACTTTGGGGGTCTGCTGGAAAGAAATGGAAGCATTCTTGGGCTTCCCAGCTGGCTCAGTGGTAAAGAATTCACCTGCCAATGCAGGAAACACGGGTTTGATCCCTGGTCTGGGAAGATCCCACAAGCCACGGAGCAACTGAGCCCGTGTGCCACAACTACAGAGTCTACGCTTGAGAGCCCTGGAACCACACCTACTGAGCCCACGGGCCACGTAGAACCTGTGCTCAGCAACAGAGAAGCCACCAAGATGAGAGGCCTGCACACCATGACTAGAGAGTATCCTCCACTCTCTCCAACTAACGAAAAAGTCTGTGCAGCAATGAAGACCCAGCACAGACAAAAATAAATAAAATAATAGTTTACAAAAAGAAACGGAAGCACTCTTGAGATTCCCAAGTTCCCCATCCTCAGGCCAAGAGAAGCAATGTCACAAAGGGGGCTAGCATCATCTGATGTCATGCTAAGTCACTTCAGTCGTGTCTGACTCTTTGCGACCCCGTGGACTCTGCCAGGACCCCACCAGGCTCCTCTGTCCACGGGATTCTCCAGGCAAGAATACTGGAGTGGGTTGCCATTTCCTCCTCCAAGGGATCTTCCCAACCCAGGGATTGAACCCGAGTCTTTTATGTCTCCTGCATTGGCAGGCAGGTTCTTTACCACTAGCACCACCTGAGAAGCTATGGCATTGCCTGATGTCAAGGAGATGCCAAATCACCGGTGCCCAGAAAGAAGCCTGGTCACAAGGCAAACAGGAGAGGAAGAGCGAGGGGGAGGGACGGCTCTGGGTCTGTCTCTCAGCGAGCCTCTGCACGGGTCCTCTCCGGGCATAGGACAAGCCATGTGAGCAACATGTGACTGAAGGCTGTTTACAAAGCCTGAGATAGAGGAGAATTTATTGTTGTCATCAAATAAAGCCTTGCAGTCAACTTCATCTGACACATGTATAATGATTAGCAGAATCATGACTGTGCAGTTGGCACTTAGGCCTAAGTGGTAATCAATTTGCCCAAATGACTGCAATTAGCATGGCTTTTCCACGACACATGGAGCATTTCTGGGCTCTGCAGAAGGGCACTCGGTCCAGAAGATGTAGACCCACGAGACCCTGACCTTCCCGCTCCTGAGCACAGGGTCCCCCGGAACTAACATGAAAAGCCACTAGCTCTCCTTTTTTGGCTTCCCTTTCGGGATGTCCCTGAACAAGAAGCGAGTAAGTGTCATTTAAGGGAAGGCCATCTGTGCACCAGCCAGAGCCAGTCCACTGTCCTCAGCGGGGCTGTTCAGGCAGATGGCCTGCCCAGCACCCAGGGCAGAGCCCAGAAAGGCTGCAGGCAGGCGCCATCCCGCTTTCCCTGGTGCCATGTGGTCATGGAGGAATACTGATGGGGCACAGCAGGAGATGTGTGGTGGAAATTAGTTTACATCTGGACTTCTTAAAAACTTCATTAAAAAAAAAAAAGATTAGATCCAGAAGGAGAGTATAACATCCTAGCAAAATTTCAAAGTCAAGTTGTTCTTAGTGTCTTCCTCCCCAACATCCAGACCTCCTCCAACTTTGCCCTTCTCCTCCTCCTGCCTCTCAGGAATTCAGAGCCTCTGTGTTGCCCTCTGCCTCCACTCCCCTCCTGAGCATCCACCTGCCTCCTGCACAGAGCCTATGACCCCTAATTACTTTTTCTTTCTCTTCCTTTTTAAAAAAATTTTGTTTATTATATATTTGGTTGCATTGGGTCTTAGCTGTGGCACACAAGACTTTCTGTTATGGCACAAGGGCTTCGTAGTTGCCTTTCGAGGCCTTTGTTCCCAGACCAGAGATTCAACCCACATTCCCTGCACTGGAAGGCAGATTCTTAACCCCTGGACTACCGGGGAAGTCCCTCTCTCCCTTTCTTAAAACTCTCTTTCTCTTAAAGGTGATCCTGAGCCAGGACATATCCCAAAATTTGACTTTGCTCGTCCCATCACTTCATGGAAAATAGATGGGGAAACAGGGGAAACAGTAACAGACTTTATTTTGGGGGGCTCCAAAATCACTGCAGATGGCGACTGCAGCCTTGAAATTAAAAGATGCTTGCTCCTTGGAAGAAGAGCTATGACAAACCTAAGCAACATATTAAAAAGCAGAGACATCACTTTGCCAATAAAGGTCCATCTAGTCAAAGCTATAGTTTTTCCAGTGGTCATATATGGATGTGAGAGTCGGACTATAAAGAAAGCTGAGTGCCAAAGAATTGATGCTTTTGAACTGTGATGTTGGAGAAGAGTCTTGAGAGTCTCTTGGACTGCAAGGAGATCCAACCAGTCCATTCTAAAGGAAATCAGTTCTGAATATTCATTGGAAGGACTGATGCTGAAGCTCAAACTCCAATACTTTGGCCACCTGATGTGAAGAATTGGCTCATTAGAAAAGACCCTGATGCTGGGAAAGATCGAAGGCAGAAGAAGGGGATGACAGAGGATGAGAGGTTGGATGGCATCACCAACTCAATGGACCTGAGTCTGAGTAAGCTCTGGCAGTTGGTGATGGACAGGGAAGCCTGGCATGCTACAGTCCATGGGGTCGAAAAGAGTTGGACACGACTGAGCAACTGAATTGATACTATTATACATCTCCATCTCTTCCTCTTCTTTCTTTTGCTTATTTTCGTCTTTTTCTTCATGTGAAAATAATGATCATTTTTGGGAAACAGAGTTGTGCCATCTTTAAAATTGGTCCTGGCATCCCAATTAGGGCATTTGCACCACTTACTCGCTACCTCTGGACAGAATTACAAAACTAAACAGAGCCTGTCTGTGGCACTTCACTCCCTACAGAAGCTCCTCTGGTCTGTCCACTCATCACTTTTGCAATCCTCCACATGCCCAACACCTCCTCCTAACCTAACAGGAGCCCTGGTGTCAACTGCTTCCATGTACAAGAGTCAAAGCCACAGCAGCTCCGGTGGAACAGTTATTTCAACAGAGGGGAGCTGGTCACATAGGGAATGGAAACTGAAAGAGAAAACAAACGGGGTGAGAGGGTACTTCCCAGGGCACTTGTGATAAAGCATCCACCTGCCACTGCAGGAGACTTAAGAGAAGTGGGTTCTATCCCTGGATCAGGAAGATCCCCTGGAGGAGGGCATGGCAACCCACTCCAGTGTTCTTGCCTGGAGAATCCCATGGACAGAGGAGCCTGGGGGGCTACAGTCCATGGGGTCGCAGAGAGTCAGACACAACTGAAGCAACTTAGCAAGAAAGCACGGGACATCAACATACAAAAAATGATTACAACAGAAAACAGATACTACTCCCAGTGCAAGGAGCACAATGGGAAGGGCCGGGTGCATTTAAAGCTAGAACCTTGGAAGAGGGCCTTCCCCCACAGAGCTGGGACACAGCCCTCTGAGCTGCCCTCTGATGCTGCTGGCTGGTACCTCTGAGAAAGCGCTATGAGGCTGGGTCTGGGCATGGAGACAGAAGCGAGCCGCTGCCACCAGGACAGGGGAGCTGCAATGACAGGAACAGTAAACAACCAAGGAACAGGAAGTCCCTCTCTCAGCTCCGTCCCCTCTCCTGCTCCGACTTGACCCTTTGGGCTGAAACAACAGGAGTCAGCCTGCAGAGGAGAAATGGCCCTTGCCAACTCTCAGCCCCAGCATCAAAGAGCTGAGAGCAGGAAGCTGGTCTTCAGGGTGGCAGAGGTAAATGCCTGGAGCATTCACTGCGTTGACAACAGCTCCAAATGCTAATGTCTGGCATCATCCACCAGAGAACAGAGTACTTCCTGCCAAAGGCTTGCAAAACGCCCTTGCCCGAAAAGATATTTCATAGGAAACCCGCGTTTCAAATCAAACCTGTAGACTGAGGTCACTGCAACATCCTGTGGTCTCTAGGTGTCCACTGTGAGCACCCTACTCATTCAGGTGTGAGGAACAGGTCAGAAGAGGCTTAGAAAGCCCAGAGGAATCCCATCTCCAGAGATGAGGCTTCCTCTGCGAGGCTACTGTCCCTCCACATGCCTGCAAGATGAGCCCCTCAGTCGCTGCCAGCTGGGTCTGCAAGTGTCCAGGATCCGCAGGGCATCCCATCCACCACTACCACCCTCTCCTCCTGAAGCTCCTCTTCGTTGTCATTCATTCTGTGGGAGGACAATGTGCTTACCCCGCACCCCCACACCCCCAGGACCGCGAGGCAGAAACTGGGCCAGCACTCCCCCTAGTGGTGGTTAACAGAACTCCTAAAATGACCTCCCTGGCGACAAGCTCACAGTCAACATGTGAGTTTATTTCTGGGACGCATGATGTATTAAAGCACTGTATTCTCCCTTCCTTGCTTAATGCTCATAACAGCCCTATAAAGGATGTATTCTTATAAGTTCCGATTTACAGGTGAGGATACATAGTTTGGGTACACACCAAGGTCTTAGTCGGCAAAAACAAGACTGGGAGCTGACTGTGTCTCAGGTCACGAACTCCTTATTGCAAAATTCAGACTTCGATGGAAGAAAGTAGGGATCTGGGCCATTCAGGTATGACCTAAATCAAATCCCTTCTGACTATACAGTGGAGGTAACAAATAGATTCAAGGGAGCAGATCCAATAGAGTGCCAGAAGAGCTATGGATGGAGGTTCGTAACATTGGACAGGAGGCAGTGATCAAGACCATCCCCGAGAACCACAAAAGCAAAAAGTAAAGAGAGTTGTCTGAGGAGGCCTTCCAAATAGCTGAGAAAAGAAGAGAAGTGCAAGGCAAAGGAAAAAAGGAAAGATACACCCATCTAAATGCAGAGTTCCAAAGAATAGCAGGGAGAGATAAGAAAGCCTGCTGGAGTGAACAATGAAAAGAAATAGAGGAAAACAACAGAATGGGCAAGAATAGAGATCTCTTCACAAAAATTAGAGATACTAAGGGAACATTTCATGCAAAGATGGGCTCAATAAAGGACAGAAATGGTATGGATCTAACAGAAGCAGGAGATATTAAGAAGAGGTGGCAAGAATACACAGAAGAACTGTACCAGAAAACGTCTCAGTGACGCTGATAACCATGATAGTGTGCTTGTCTAGAAGCAGACATCCTGGAGTGTGAAGTCAAGTGGGCCTCAAGAACCATTACAACAAACAAAGCTAGTGGAGCTGATGGAATTCCAGCTGAACTGTTTCAAATTCTAAAAGGTGATACTGTTAAAGTGCTGCACTGAACATGCCAGCCAATTTGGAAAACTCAGCCGTGGCCACAGGACTGGAAAAGGTCAGTTTTCATTCCAATCCCAACAAAGAGCAATGGCAAAGAATGTTCAAACTACCTTACAATTGTGCTCATTTCACATGCTAACAAAGTAACACTCAAAATCCTTCAAGCTAGGCTTCAACAGTATGAACTGAGAATTTGCAGATGTACAAGCTGGATTTAGAAAAGGCAGAGGAGCCAGAAATCAAATTGCCAACATCCGTTGGATCATAGAAAAAGCAAGGGAATTCCAGAAAAACATCTACTTCTGCTTCATTGACTACACTAAAGCTTTTGGCTGTGTGAATCACAACAAACTGGAAAATTCTTAGAGATAAGTATACAAGATGACCTTACTTGCCTTCTGAGAAACCTGTATGCAGGTCAAGAAGCAACTCTTAGATCCAGATATGGAACAACAGACTGGTTCCAAATTGGGAAAGGAGTACATCAAGGCTGTATATTGTCACCCTGCTTATTTAACTTATAATCAAAGTACATCATGCAAAATGCTGGGCTGGATGAAGCTCAATCTGGAATCAAGATTGCTGGGAGAAATTCATAACCTCAGATATGCAGATGACACCACCTTTATGGCAGAAAGAGAAGAGGAACTAAAGAGCCTCTTCATGAAGGTGAAGGAGAAGCTGGCTTAAAACTTAACATTCAAAAAACTAAGATCATGGCATCTGGTCCCATCACTTCATGCAAATAGATGAAAGAAATGTGAAAACAATGATAAATAATTTGGGGGGGGGGGCGCAAAATCACTGAGAATGGTGACTGCAGCCATGAGAGCTATGACAAACCTAAACAGTATATTAAAAAGCCCAGACATCACTTTGCTGACCAAGTCAAAGCTATGGTTTTTCCAGTAGTCATATCCAGATGTGAGAGTTGGATCATAAAGAAGATTGAGCACTGAAGAATTAATGCTTTCAAACTTAGGTGCTAGAGAAGACTCTTGAGAGTCCCTTGGACAGTAAGGAGATCAAACCAGTCAATCCTGCTGCTGCTGCTGCTAAGTTGCTGCAGTCATGTCCGACTCTGAGTGACCCCATGGACAGCAGCCCACCAGGCTCCTCTGTCCACAGGATTCTCCAGGCAAGAATACTGGAGTGGGTTGCCTTTTTCTTCTCTGCTAGTCAATCCTAAAGGAAATCAACTCTGTATATTCACTGGAAGGGCTGATGCTGACACTCCAATACTTTGGCCACCTGATGGGAAGAGCCGACTCACTGGAAAAGACCCTTGTGCATGGAAAGATTGAGGGTGGGAGGAGAAGGGGGTGACAGAGGATGAGATGGCTGGATGGCATCACCAATTCAATAGACATGAGTTTGAGTAGTCTCTGGGAGATAATGAAGGACACTGAAGCCTGGCATGCTTCAGTTCACGCGGTCGCAAAGAGTCGGACATGCGTGAGGAACTGAACAATGAGAAAAACACCAAGAACACCCAGATTTTCTGACTTGGGGGAAATAACATGCTCATGGCTCAGGGTTCTGTGCTAGACAATGACTTCAGTGCCACACGTGCAGCTCTCAAAGCACCTGAATCCCTCAGGGTTGATGCAAAGAAGTCGCACCACTGCAAACTCAGCCTGGCCTGGGCTCTCCTGCTCCAAGTGCTGGATCTCAGTTCCAAAGCCGTGGGTTTTTAAATCCTTAACCCCCTGACGTGAAACAGATCTTCATTTTCCTGCTTACAAATCTGTTCGCTCAGCTCAGACCCCCAAATTGCCCCGCCCTCTTTCTCCAAAGCCAAATTCTCAGAATGTTCAATCTCCAAAATTCTTTCATCAGAGAGATGTAAACCCATGTGTCAAAGAGCCTCCCTTTTCGGAGTCTGATATCTCTTCTTTTAGAACAGTTTGTTCATTGAAATAAGAAACAAATAAAACAGAGGGAGGAGGAGGGGAGAGGAGGGAGTGTGAAGGGAGAAAGAGAGGTGAGATTTCTGATCGTCTTCTGTGTCCTTGTCTGACTTGCCTGGTCAGGAAAGAGAAACACAGAATGGCTCCCCTGTGCCTGCAATCAGAAACCGGTGCTCTTGGTCCAAGGTTCAAGGAGACCTCCTCTGAAGACAGGGCCAGCTGATGGGACTCCAGCTGCATTCTGCTGCAAGAGACCTCCTTAGATGCAGAGACCCCCTCTCCTCATCCCAGCCAGGGTGGTACCTGCTTGGATGCCCCAGTGACGGAACTCTTCACCCCATGAGGTCTCTTAGTCCACTGCTGGGCAGTTCCACTGGATAGGAACAACTGGCTTGTATTGGCCCCCCAAATATTTGTAACTCCTATTTTTATTAGAATTTGTTTTATTTATTTACGTTTTTGGGGCACACCATGCACCATGTGGGATCTTAGTTCCCCAACCAGAGATTAAACCCAGACCCCTGCCCTGGAAGCTCAGTGTCCCGACCAGTAGACCACCAGGGGAGTCCCAATACTTGTGACTTCTAACCTCTGGTCCTCACTCGGCTTCCTGGGCCTTGAGGAATAAGTCTAAACGCTCCCCCTCCTTCCATAAGTGGCTGGGTTATCCTGGCTGCCCACTACCCCTGCATTGCCCACCAACTTCATCAAGTTTCTGCCCTTCTCCTGTTCCTCATCCAGCTACTCTGCAGGGTCCCTAGCCCTCTAAAAAAGGTCACAAATCTCTGTTAAACTTGGGCCCAGCACTTCAGTGTGGTGACACCTGCTCGGCGCTGAAGACCACACTCAGAGTGTGTTCTAAGATGCCCCATCCAGCAGGGAGCGAGAGAGTCCAGCCTCCTCCTCCCCACGCGCATCTCTCCCTGCAGCCGGCCGCGGAGACGCTCGCAGCCCCTGCTTCAGACCATCCTGCGGGAATGGTGTTAATAACGGCGTTTGTGGGCCCTTGGTTTCCTCGGCACTTATTATCAGGGCTGCGCGAGCGCTTATTATTAATAATAATAATTTAGTGCCGACTTGACCGCTTTCGTGTAACAGTGAGTACCTGGATTCTAATTATCTGTCTTATTTTAATATTTATGGAATTAATCAAACTTTTTAATGGAAAACCCCACAATGAAATTACCGAGAGCATGCTTCAGTGAAGAGAGATATAGCGCGCTGGGGGAGAAGCCCGGGCGGCCTGATTAACATTGCAGGGGGGAGGCGGCCCCCAGCGAACCCCCAGCGCACCCCAGCGCACCGAGCAGGCCCTGCAGCACCTCAGCCTCCAGGCAGGGAGCATCCCCTATGTGGGCCTGCAAAAAGGGGGTCTCCGGAGCTCTGTCACCCCTATGCTCACGGGGATGAGCTGAGCTACTCGCCGAGGCCAAAATGTCCAGCAACAGAGGAACCGCAAAGCCAGCCTCAGGTGCCATCCACGGCTAAGGGAGACAGACGCTCCTTCCCAGGGCTCCGCCCAGCTACAGTCACGGCCACCGTGGGCTCCTCCACAGAGCGGGCAGACGCAGAGTTGCTGGGGCTGGCACACCTTGGATAGCCAGCGGTCTGGGCTGAGGGTCACCTAAGACCCCGTAAGACTCTGTGGGTCCCGGGGCCTCTGCAAGGGGCCTCATTAAACACACTGGATGCTCTTCACTAAAACTTTATACCTTGCAGGCTCTGTGCAGGTGTGTTCAGTCCTATCAGCCTCTTTGCTACGCTATGGACTGTCCTCTGTCCACGCACTGAGCCAAATGCATTCTGTGAAATTTCTTTTAAAGTATTTATAAGCCTGTGAAGTACACGCTACAATTGTTGTGGTGTTGTTGAGTTGCTCAATCGTATCTGACCCTTCTGTGACTGTAGCCTGCCAGGTTCCTCTGTCCATAGGGTTTCCCTGACAAGAATACTGGAGCGGGTTGCCATTTCCTTCTCCAGGGGATCTTCCCAACCCAGGGATTGAGCTCACATCTCCTGCATCATCAGGCCGGTTTTTTACCACTGAGCCACTAGGGAAGCGGATGCTATGATTACTCCCATTTTATAAAGCGGTAGCTAAGATTTAGAGGTGAAGTCAGATGCCAGAGGGCGGATATCACAGAAGGGGTCAAGTGGAAATGACCCCAGGGCCATGGGACTTGAACACTCCATGCTTTCCAAGGAGGGGCCCCTGCCCCCTTGGCCTCCACCTGGGACGCACCCCCAGAGGGCAGGCTGAGCAAGCCAGCCCCTCACTCAGAAAGGTTGGCAGTCTTGGCCTTGACAAAGGAAGATTTCTCCAAATTCCTCTTCTCTCAATACTTTTTCTCAATCTCCCTTCCAATCAGTCCTGGAATTAGAACCAGAGAGCTAATTTATCAAAGGCCCTGGAGCCTTCTGAAAGATCACCTCTAGAGGACAAGTCCAAATTAGAAATGTTTATCTTGTTTCAGATAGCTTTGCATTTCAGCTCTTCCTTGGAAAGACTTTGTTACGGGGTAGAGAAGTGAGCAGAATAACCTCCACTAATATCTCAGGTGGGGGGGTGCCACAGAGGAATCATGTTGTTTTGTTTTTTCTTTTAATTTTGGAAAAGGTGGGGAACATTATCCCCCCACCCACCCTTGCCACCAGTGACGGAGGTAAATCTGATCCTGGCAGATCTTTTCATGAGGATCTCAGGAACCCAGGAGAGTCCGGAAGCCCGAGTCAGCTCTGTCTGAAAATTCCGAACAAGGACCTGTTGATTCTCCTTTCTGATGATGATCAGAGATGCTGCTAAGTCGTGTGTCTTGTGATTTTCCTTCACCACCCTGCTAAATTATTCTGACATCTTTCTCTTTTTCTCTGCTGGAATCTAGTTTTATTTTTCAGTAGCAAGTCAATCATCCCTTGTTTGTTTCCCCTTCAAAACATGTTCATCACCAGAGCCGCATTTGTCCTAAGTGACAGTTATAACCTGAAATCGATAGCTACACAAGCAGGGACCCTGGAGATTCAGATGGCTCCAGCGGTCACGGCAATGCCCTGATCCTTCCTGTCTCATCTCCAGCCCCTCCTCTCTTGCGAGGCTGCACCGGACCAGGGTCAGGGACCAACTCCATCCAATTCTTTAGTCTTTTAACCGAGTAAGGACTGACAGTTAAGGAAAAGAAGGCAGGACAGTAAAGTAAAGGCAACCACAGGAAGAGTGAGCAAGGGGATTCAGAGGAGAGGAAGGAAAGAGATTTCATTTTAGGAGTTGGAAAATGCAGAAACTTCTCTTCTTAGTAAGATCAAGGAGAATTTTTGTCCCAGAAAAATCAGAGTCAGACAGGTTAAATGGATAAGGAGCATGTGATATGTACATACAATGGCATATTGTTTGCTCAAGAGAAAGAAGAATATCCTACCATTTGCCACAACATGGATGGCCATTGAAGGGATCATGCTAATGTGAGCTAAGTCAGACAGAGAAAGACAAATACTGTATCAGTTCAGTCGCTCAGTTGCGTCCGGCTCTTTGCGACCCCATGAACCGCAGCACGCCAGGCCTCCCTGTCCATCACCAACTCCCGGAGTTCACCCAAACCCATGTCCGTTGAGTCACTGATGCCATCCAACCATTTCGTCCTCTGTCGTCCCCTTCTCCTCCTGCCTTCAATCTTTCCCAGCATCAGGGTCTTTTCCAATGAGTCAGCTCTTCGCATCAGGTGGCCAAAGTAGTGTATGATTTCATTTATATGTGGAATCTTAAAATCAAACTTATAATAACAGAGAGTAGAATGGTGGTTACCAGGGGCTGGGGAAGGTGGTAACTGGGGAGACATGGTTTAGGGAGCACAAACTTGGAACCAGTAGATAAGGAAGACCCAGAACTCAGATGCAGAGTGGAAAGATGACAGACAACACTGTGTGATGAACTTCAGCGCTGTCGTTGCTCTTTAGTGCTCAGTCTCATCCTACTCTGTGTAACCCCAGGACTGTAGCCCGCCAGGCTCCTCTGTCCATGGGAAGGTTCCCCAGGCAAGAATACTGAAATGCGCTGTGATGCCCTCCTCCAGGGGATCTTCCCGACACGATGGAGGCATTCACTAGTGCTAGGTCGTAATCATACTGCAATCTGTAGATGTATTAAGTCACACCTGGTAGCTCTTTAGCAATTTCCAGATCAGAGAACCAGTCCCTCTGCTTCTGAACGTCCTTTCCTCGCTTCCCACTGCCCTCGGGGGGTGTGCTGGCTTCCTAGGGCTGCAGTGACAAAGTATCACACAGTGGACGGCTTAGAACAACAGAAGGATCGGATTTACAACGCAAGGAACACCAGAGACGACTGGCAACCCCCCCACAAACTAGGAAGAGGCCAGAGAGGATGCCACCACAGGTTTCAGAGGGAACGTGGCCTATCCACACCTTGATTCCAGACTTCCAGACTGCAGAACCATGAGACAATTTCCGTTGTTTTAAGCCAATAATAACAACATCTAATAACCCTTCCCAGGGAAACTCTAGAACTGAGTGAAGGAGATGATGTGGCTTTCCCACTTGTAAGGCAACAGCCGAGTGAATGAGACACAGTTCCTTTTTTCCATCGGGTTATTCCATTGCTCTAAATTTCTTACGACTCACTCGGCCTCACAGGATGCTACAGGGCCTGGGGTCACACGCCAGGGCCTGCCCTGGGCCAAAGCCAGCCCGTCTCTTTGAGCCATGTCCCACTGTTTTGCCACCTTTAAGCCAAGAGAAGAAATCCAAAATGTGCTGTTGTCCTCAGGAGGCTGAAGATCTCCTGCCCTCATTTTGGCTTGGTCCCCTTCTCTCTTCCCCCAGAAAAAGCCCACTTCCACGGAGAACGCCCTCCAGAGGGAAAGTCACCTGGTCAGACTCTCTGCACCGTGTCTACATGATTAGGGCACATTTTAAAAGTAGCTAAATTGTTGTGGTGAACGTTAGGATTTCTGCCTGACCACCCAGGAGAAGCCATAAATGAATCCTTGGAAAGCTTCAGTCACTTAGTGGCAGCTTCAGTGATAGAAAGCAGGCCCCCAAAGGCAGGGATGCCCACAAGTTTCTCATCTCTACCCACTCTCCGCGGAAGAGGAGCTCTGCTGATCAGCGCGCCACACACCTTTCCAGGCGATCACTCTTACTTGGGTCATGGCAACCTCCTCCAAAAGGACTTACGCCAGCAGGCTGCGCCTCCCAGGACAGCTGCCATCAGGGTCTCTGACCCCACAGCAGGCCACTGTCAATGGGCACCTCCACCAGAGACTCCCAAACCCTCACAGGAAAAGATGAGAGCGTGTCCTTCTACTCCGCCATCTTTGCTACACTAGCCAAAATGATCACATGATCGCAGCTTTGTGTGAGCCATGCCATGTAGGGCCACCCAAGATGGATGGGTCATGGTGGGAGAGTTCTCACAAAACGTGGTCCACTGGAGAAGGGAACGGCAAACCACTTCAGCATTCTTGCCTTGAGAACCCCATGAACAGGATGAAAAGGCAAAAGGGTATGACAGTGAAAGAGACCCCCAGGTCAGTATGTGTTCACTATGTTACTGGGGAAGAGCGGAGAAATTGCTCCAAAAGGAATGAGAAGGCTGAGCCAAAGCAGAACTGACTGCCCATGAGTGGATGTCTCTGGTGGTGAGCAAAGCCCAATGTTGTAAAGAACAATATTGGGTAGTAACCTGTAATGTTAGATCCGTAAATCAATGTAAATTGGAAGCGGTGAAAACAGGAGATAGCAAGAGTGAACATCGACATTTTAGGAATCACTGAACTAAAAAGGATGGGAATGGGCAAATTTAATTCAGATAACCATTACATCTACTACCTTTGGCAAAAACCCCTTAGAAGAAATGGGGTAGCCCTCATAGTCAACGAGAGTCTGAAATGCAATACTTGGGTACAATCTCAAAAACAACAGAATGATCTCAGTTCGTATCCAAGACAAACCATTCAATATCACAGTAACCGAAGTCTGTGCCCCCTCTCTCTTCATAGTCTTCATACTGAAGAAGTTGAAGTTGAACAATTATATGAAGGCCTAAAGACCTTCTAGAACAAACACCAAAAAAGATGTCCTTTGCATCATAGGGAACTGGAATGCAAAAGAAGAAAGTCAAAAGACACCTGGAGTAACAGGGAAGTTTGGGCTTGGAGTACAGAATGAAGCAGGGCAAAGGCTAAAAGAGTATTGCCAAGAGAATGCACTGGTCATAGCAAACACCCTCTTCCAACAACACAAGAGAAGACTCTACACATGGACATCACCAGACGGTCAATAGCGAAATCAGAGATCATATTCTTTGCAGCCAAAGGAGAAGCAATATACAGTCAGCAAAACAAGACCAGGAGTTGACAGTGGCTCAGATCATAAACTCCTTATTGCAAAATTTAGACTTAAATTGAAGAAAGTAGGGGAAACCACTAGGCCATTCAGGTATGACCTAAATCAAATCAGCTACAATTATATAGTGAAGTGACACATAGATTCAAGGGATTAGATCTGACAGACAGGTGCCAGAAGAACTGTGGACAGAGGTTCATAACATTGGACAGGAGGTGGTGATTAAAACCATCCCCAAGAAAAAGAAGTGCAAAAATGCAAAATGGTTGTCTGAGGAGGCCTTCCAAATAGCTGAGGAAAGAAGTGAAATGCAAAGGAGAAAAGGAAAGATATATCCACCTGAATGCAGACTTCCAGAGAAAAACAAGGAGAGATAAGAAAGCTTTCTTATGTGAACAATGCAAAGAAACAGAGGAAAACAATAGAATGGGAAAGACTAGAGATCTCTTCAAGAAAATCAGAGATACCAACGGAACATTTCATGCAGAGATGGGGACATTAAAGGACATAAACAGTATGGACCTAACAGAAATAGAAGAGCTAAAGAAAAGGAACAAGAATACGGAAAAGAACTATACAAAAAATATCTTATTGACCTGCACAACCAGGATGGTGTGATCACTCACCTAGAGCCAGACATCCTGGAGTGTGAGGTTAAGTGGGCCTTAGGAAGCATCACTACGAACAAAGCTAGTGGAGGTGATGGAATTCCAGCTGAGCTACTTCAAATCCTAAAAGATGACACTGTTAAAGTGCTGCACTCAGTATGCCAGCAACATTGAAAAAATCAGCAGTGACCACAGGACTGGAAAAAGTCAGTTTTCATTCCAATCCCAAAAAGAGATATGCCAAAGAATGTTTAAACTACAGCACAATTGCTCTCAATTCACATACTAGCAAGGTATGCTCAAAATCCTTCAAGTGAGGCTTCAACAGTGTGTGAACTGAGAACTTCAAGATGTACAAGCTGGATTTTGAAAAGGCAGAGAAACCAGAGAACAAATTGCCAACATCTGTTGTATCATAGAAAAAGGAAGAGAATTCCAGAAAAACATCTACTTCTGCTTCATTGACTGTGCTAAAGCCTTTGACTGTGTGGATTACAACAAACTTTGAAAAGTTATTAAAGAGACAGAAATACCAGACCACTTTACCTGCCTCCTAAGAAATCTGTATGCAGGTCAAGAAGCAATACCTGGAACTGGACATGGAACAGACTGGTTCCACACTGGGAAAGGAGTACATCAAGGCTGTATATTGTCACCTGCTATTTAACTTATATGCAAAGTACATCATGCAAAATTCCAGGCTTCTGAAGATCAAGCTGGAATCAAGATTGCTGGGAGAAATATCAATAACCTCAGATATGCAGATGACACCACCTAATGGCAGAAAGTGAGGAGGAACTAAAGAGCCTTTTGATGAAGGAGGAAAGGAGACTGGAAAAGCTGGTTTAAAACTCAATATTCAAAAAATTAAGATCATGGTATCCAGTTCCATCTTGATGGCAAATAGATGGGGAAACAATGGAAACAGTGAGAGACTTTATCTCCTCAGGCTCCAAAATCACTGCATATGGTGACTGCAGATATCCTGGAGTGTGACATTAAGCAGAATTAGGAAGCATTACTATGAACAAAGCTAGTGGAGGTGATAGAATTCCAGCTGAGCTATTTCAAATCCTAAAAGATGATTCTGTTACAGCACTGCACTCAGTATGCCAGCAACATTGAAAAAATCAGCAGTGACCACAGGACTGGGAAAAGTCAGTTTTCATTCCAATCCCAAAAAGGGATATGCCAAAGAATGTTCAAACTACCACATTCATTTCACACGCTAGCAAGGTAATGCTCAAAATTCTTCAAGCCAGGCTTCAACAATATGTGAACCGAGAACTTCCAGGTGTACAAGCTGGATTTAGAAAAGGCAGAGGAACAAGAGAACAAATTGCCAACATCTGCTGGATCATAGAAAAAGCAAGGGAATACAGAAAAACATCTACTTCTGCTTCATTAACTATGCTAAAGCCATTGACTGTGTGGATCACAAAAACTGGAAAATTCTTAAAGAGATGGGAATACCAGACTGTCTTGCCTGCCTCATGAGAAACCGGTGTGCAAGTCAAGAAGCAACAGTTACAAATGGTGTGGAACTGGTTCCAAATTGGAAAAGGAGTACGTCAAGGCTGTATATTGTCACCTTGTTTATTTAACCTCTATGCAGAGTACATCATGTGAACTGCCTGGCTGGATGAAGCTCAAACTGGAATCAAGATTGTCGGGAGAAATATCAATAACATCAGATATGCAGATGATACCACCCTTATGGCAGAAAATGAAGAGGAACTAAAGAGCGTCTTGATGAAGGTAAAAGACAAGCATAGAAATGCTGGCTTAAAACTGAACAATCAGAAAACTAATATACTGGCATTCAGTCCCATCACTTCATGGAAAATAGAAGTGGGGAAATGAAAACAATGACAGACTTTATTTTCTTGGACTCCAAAATCACTGTGGACGGTGACTGGAGGTATGAAATTAAAAGATGCTTGCTCCTTGGAAGAAAAGCTCTGACAAGCCTAGACAGCATATTCAAAAGCAGAGACATCACTTTGCCAAGAAAAGTCTGTATACTCCAAGCTATAGTATTTTCAGTAGTCACTTATGGATGTGAGAGTTGTACTATAAAGAAGGCTGAGCGCCAAAGAATTGAGGTTTTTGGACTGTGATGCTGGAGAAGATGCTTAAGAGTCCCTTAGACAGCAAGGAGATCAAACCAGTCAATCCTAAAGGAAATCAGCCCTGAATATACATTGGAAGGACTGACGCTGAAGCTCCAAAACTTTGGCTGCCTGATGTGAAGAGCTGACTCATTGGAAAAGAGGATGACACTGGGAAAGATTGAAGGCAGGAGAAGAAGGGAACAACAGAGGATGAGTTGGTTGGATGGCAGCACCAATTCAGTGGAAACCAGTTTGAGCAAACTCCAGGAGATAGTGATGGACAGGAAGGCCTATTGTGCTGCAGTCCATGGGGTCCCAAAGAGTCAGACATGACTGAGCAACTGAACAATGAAAACAAATCCTTGCTTCCCTTCATATCTAACAGCACTACATCCCTTCATGGTGACATCAGGTCCTCTAGAGTAGCAGAAAACCTTCTGTAAAATGAGTACTTAATTGTACTGAACTCCCCCTTCACCAAAATCTTATATATTGACCTTCCCCCACTCCCTCTTTGGAGCAGTCTCTCAGAGCTATCTGAGGTGCTGGCTCCTGGGCTGCAGTCCCCATCTTGCCCCCAAATAAAACTTAACTCGCCTCTCTCAAGTCGTGGATCTTTTTTACTCCACTGTGATGGCAACCGACAAAGCGACCCAGAGTGGACTTTCTTCCTTCGCCTGAACACCAGGAGGCCCTGGAGCTCTGGGACCAGCAGTGGCCCTTGCACCTGTCTTCCTCCTTGGGGAGTGCAGATGAATTTGAGACAGTCTCTCCTGGTTTGCAAATCTCCATATTGATTGTGATTCTGAGTTTTATGTGGCAGTGGTGCAATTTACCTGCCCTTTCCCAACTGGAAAGATGCTGGGGGTGGGGCGTGAAATATCCAGGGCATATCCAGTCATGGTCTAGAGACTGAGTGGGGCTCAACTGAAAGATACTGAGAAATTCCCCCCCAGGTGAAAGATACTGGGTGGGGGGCTGCCTGAAAGATGCCAGGGAATACCCACCCAATAGAAAGGTATGG
Organism: Bison bison bison; assembly: GCF_000754665.1. Classification (NCBI taxonomy): domain Eukaryota; kingdom Metazoa; phylum Chordata; class Mammalia; order Artiodactyla; family Bovidae; genus Bison; species Bison bison. The sequence goes on from NW_011494622.1 coordinate 2,806,451, forward strand.
GGGGGCAGGCAGTGGAGCTCAACTGAAAACCTGGAGGAATACCCAGGGCTTGGCTGAAAGATGCTGAGGTTCTTCCGTTGTTGGGGACTGAGTGGTCTTGGCTGAGTGGTTCGGTAAGAGGCTGATCTGACACTTTTCCTCAATTCGACTGCCTTTATCGAATTTGTTGAGAGAAAAGTGAGGAGAATATATGAGAGCTTTGCTGCGAATAAAGGGACAAGACCCCTCCTGGGAGGTTATGGATTTCTCAGGTGACTGAGACATTTACGAGCGCTGGAGGTCTTGTCCTCATATGGGCAGCGTCCTGAAACAGAGCAGACTCTGGTCCTCACTGCCCCCCACCATGACCTGTGTCCGCCTTTTGTCTGTGGAAAACTTTAGACAAAGAATATGTATAATCAGAAAAATGAGAACATGTGATAACAAAGGAAAACAGTCAAAGAAGACCAAATAATAATAATGTAGCCCTTAAGCATAGTCGAGGACCTTTAGTTTCTTCTCAAGGTCTACAGGTAATATTCTGAGTCACAGCCTGTGAGCTGTCTTATAGATACTGAAACCTCAGGTGGGAGAAGCTACCTACATGATGACCAGACTGTATCCTGGACGTGAGCTGCCACAATTCCGAGAATTGACCACAAAGATACAGGATCAAATGGACCCTGGAACTGAAGATTAACTGTACCTAACCAAGATGATGGTGATCAAACCACTGATGATCAATTTGAAGCTGATTGTTAGAGGTGGCAGTGCTGTTTCTGCATGTAGCTCCCCCCCCCACCATCTATAAAAGCTCTCACCCCCTGCTTGTGGTGGAAGGAGGGGGGAGGTGGCCTTTGGATACATGTCTATCACCCTCCCATCCACACCCCCAGTTGCCAAGATCTGAAATAAAGCAAATTTTCCTTGCCACCACCTTAGCCTGTTTATTGGCTTTTGAGCAGCGAGCAGCCAGACCCCCCTCAGTCTTCTACGAACAGTCCCATAGGGAAAATCACACATTAGTTAAAATATTTGCTCGTCCCTCCAGGGGTCACGCATAACAACTGGCAACCTGAGCACCCACGGTCGTCTTAGACCACCAGAGGGAGAATCCAAGGCATGTAAGGTGGACCCAAATGACTCTGGGGTGACTGCTGGAGTTCAGCTCACAACCAGCACACAGGCCCACCACACAATTTCACTAGCGGTTATTGTCCCTGAAATTCAGCTGAAAGTGGGAAATGCAATCTCAGAAACAGAGGAGCATTAGAGCACCAACGTCTGACGCAAATCCAGTAGACTTATGTCTACTATGTACAGAGCTCATATCCGCAAGTACCTAGTCCACTGGGGAAATTATACTAAGAGATCTCAACCTAATATGGCTAAGTTGGAGCTCTTTTGACATTCCAAAGTTGGTATTTTTGCTCCCAGAAAAGGCTGGGCATGCTTACTATGATTGGTATCTAGAAGCTTCCAAAAAAGAAAACAACAGAGTAACTTCTTTGCAGGAAATCAACAAGAAATTGCTTGAAAATGTACCAGAACTAAAAAAGGCTGCTAGCACGGACTCTGCTGGGTGGCAGGTCTAGTGGGACTGGGAAGTCACATCTGGCGTTTATGCCACTTGCCTTTTGATTTCTGGGCATCTCTTGGCCTTTTGTTTGATTTAGAGTGTGACTCCCCTCCCAGGTAAGGTTCTGGTTTGGTTGGCGTGGTTTGAGCGCACAGACATCTGGTATACTGCTCGAGCTAAAGTGGGAAGCCCTTCCTCTAAGGTTCCACACCCCAGGTGGGAACCCCTTCAAAAATTTTTTTAAATGACTAGTCAGCCTATAGCTATGATCCAACAAAAAGAAAAATGGCCTAAAAATATCAGATCTTTATTGACACAGAATAGGAAAATTGACTAAAGTTCCTTTATGTCCAGGACTTTCTCCTGTTAATCAATAGCCTAGGGATGATCAAATTAAGGCCCCACTTCCCTAGAGGGACAGTCCCTGCTGTGACAAATCTGACCTTGTTATCAGAGCCAATTTGAGCACTATCTGGTCTAAATTATGGCTATAAAACTATGACTACAGAAAAATAAAGATGATTTTTGACAATGTGGTCAGAATATTCTTTAGACTCCAGAGAAAGTTGGAAGGAAAAAAAAAAAAAAGTTCTCTTCAGAATTCTTGCCCTGAGGAAATAACTCCTCCTCCAATGACTTGAGACCACAGCTCTCTGGATCACTTACATTATCTAGACAATCTCTAATTTCTGAAACCAAAAGAAAACAAGTGTGTGTGGGAGAACAAAGCCTTTTTAAAATTTTCATATTCCAACTGTTATTTACAATTGGTGAGTTTTATATTGTGATATCTGATTCATATATCAGATTCATAAGTTTGGAAAACCACGCTATGAGATCTCTTGCTGTGCATTTTTTCACATATGTATGTTTTAATATGTCTCATGCTTTGAGAACCCCATGAACAGTATGAAGGAAAAAAGATATGACACTGAAAGATGAACCCCCCAGGTCAGTAGGTGTCCATGATGCTACTGGAGAAGAGCGGAGAGATAGCTCCAGAGGGAATAAACAGGCTGAGCAAAGCAGAAACGACACCCAGCTGTGGATATATCTGGTAGTGAAATTAAAGTCCCATATGGTAAAGAACAATATTGCATAGGAACCTGGAATGTTGGGTCCGGAATCAAGGTAAATTGGAAGTGGTCAAACAGGAGCTGACAAGACTGAACATTGACATTGTAGGAATCAGTGAACTAAAATGGACAAGAATGGGAGAATTTAATTCAGATGACCATTATATCTACTACTGTGGGCAAGAATCCCTTAGAAGAAATGGAGTAGCCCTCATAGGACCAAAATGCAGTACTTGGTGTAACCTCAAAAATGACAGAAGGATCTTGGTTCCTTTCCAAGGCAAATCATTCATTGTCACAGTAACTCAAGCCAAAGCCCCAACTACAAATGCTGAAAAAACAGAAATACAACAGTTATATAAAGACCCACAAGACCTTCTAGAAACAACACCAAAAAAAAGATGTCATCTTCATAATAGGGGACTGGAATGCAAAAGAAGGAAGTTAGGAGATACCTGGAGTAACAGGCAAATTTGGCCTTGGAGAACAACATGAAGCAGGGCAAAGGCTAACAGAGTGTTTCCAAGAGAACGCACTGGTCATAGCAAAACACGCTCTTCCAACAACACAGGAGACACTCCACACATGGACATCACCAGATGGTCAATAGTGAAATCAGACTGATTATATTCATTGTAGCCAAAGATGGAGAAGCTCTATACAGTCAGCAAAAACAAGACTGGCAGGTGACTGTGACTCAGATTATGAACTTACTATTGCAAAATTCAGACCTAAATGGAAGAAATTAGGGAAAACCACTAGGCCATTTGGTATGACCTAAACCAAATCCCTTATGAGTATACAGTGGAAGTGACAAGTAGATTCAAGGGATTAGAACTGATAGACAGAGTGCCAGAAGAACCATGGACAGAGGTTCCTAACATTGAACAGGAAGGGTTGATCAAAATCATCTCTGAGAAAAAAAAAAGTACAAAGGCCAAATGGTTGTCTGAGGAGGCCTAAAAAATAGCTGAGAGAAGAAAAGAAGTGAAAGGCAAAGGAGAAAGGGAAAGATGATTCCATCTGAATGCAGAGTTATAATAGAAAGGAGTGATAAAAAGCCATCTGAGGGGAACAGAGTAAAGAAATTGAGGAAAACAATAGAATGGAAAAGACTAGAGATCACTTAAAGAAAAAAAGGATGTACCAAGTTAACATTTCATGCAAAGATGGGCTCAATAAAGTACAGAAATGGTATGGACCTAACAGAAGGAGGAAACATTAAGAAGAGGTGGCAAAAATACACAGAAGAACTGTACAAAAAAGGCCTTAATGACCAGGACAATCACAATAGTGTGAGCACTCACCTAGAGCCAGACATCCTAGAGAGTGAAGTCAAGTGGGCCTTAGGAAGCATTACTATGAATAAAGCTAGTAGAGGTGATGGAATTCCAGTTGAGCTATTTCAAATCCTAAAAGATGATGCTGTTAAAGCACTGCACTCAATATGCCAGCAAATTTAGAAAACTCAGCAGTGGCCACAGGACTGGAAAAGGTCAATTTTCATTCCAATTCTCCCAAAAAAGGGCAATGCCCAAGAATGTTCAAACTACAGCACAGTTGCATTCATTTCACATGCTAGAAAGGTAATACTCAAAATCCTTCAAGTGAGGCTTCAACAGTACATGAACTGAGAATTTCCAGATGTACAAGCTGGATTTAGAAAAGGCGGAGGAACCAGAGATCAAATTGCCAACATCTAATGGATCATAGAAAAAGCAAAGGAATTCCAGATAAATATCTACTTCTGCTTCATTGACTACACTAAAGCCTTTGGCTGTGTGGATCACTGTGGAAAATTCTTAAAGAGATGGGAATACCAGACCATGTTACCTGCCTCCTGAGAAACATGTATGCAGGTCAAGAAGCAACAGTTAGAATCACACGGAACAACGAACTGGTTCCAAATTGGGAAAGGAATACATCAAGGCTGTATATTGTTATCCAACTTATTTAACTTATATGCAGAATACATCATGCAAAATGCCAGGCTGGATGAAGCTCAAGCTGGAATCAAGATTGCCAGGAGAATATCAATAACCTCAAATATGCAGATGACACCACCCTAATGGCAGGAAGGGAAGAGGAACTAAAGAGACTTCTGATGAAGGTGAGAGAGTAAAAAGACTGGTTTAAAACTCAACATTCAAAAAACTAAGATGATGGCTTCCAGTCCCAACATTTCATGGCAAATACATGGGGAAAAAATGGAGACAGTGACAGACTTTATTTTCTTGGTCACCAAAATCTCTGTGGACGGTGATGACTGCAGCCATGAAATTAAAAGACGCTTGCTCCTTGGAAGAAAACCTATGACAAACCTAGACAGCGTATTAAAAAGCAAAACAGCACTTGGCCGACAAAGATCCATATAGTCCAAGCTATGGTTTTTCAAGTAGTCATGTATGGATGTGAGAGTTGAACCATAAAGAAGGCTGAGAGCCAAAGAATCGAGGCTTTCGAACTGTGGTGCTGGAGAAGACGCTCGACAGTCCCTTGGACAGCAAGATGATCAAACTAGTCAATCCTAAAGGAAACCAATCCTGAATATACATTGTAAGAACTGAAACTTAATGTTGAAACTGAAATGTTGATGCTGAAACTGAAACTCCAATATTTTGGCCACCTCAGGTGAGGAGCTGACTCACTGGAAGAGGCCCAGTTGCTGGGAAAGATTGAAGGCAGGAGGCGAAGTGGACAACAAAGGATGAGATGGTTGGATGTCTTCATAGATTCAATGGACATGAGTTTGAGCAAAGTCCAGGAGATGGTGAAGAACATGGAAGCCTGGCATGTGGAAGTCCGTGGCGTCTCAAAGAGTTGGACACAACTGAGTGACTGAATAACAACAACAGCAGCTGTTACTGGCCTAAATGGTGTTCTGCCTATGGCCTCAGAATTGTATATTGAAGTCCTAACCCCCAAGAATTAGAAAGTGACCTGATTAGGAGAGAGGGTCTTCACAGAGGCAATCAAGGTACAGTGAGGTCCTAAGGGTGGGCTTTAGTCCAATAGGACTGTGTCTTTATAGATGGGAAGAGACACAAGGAAAAGATGGTCATTTGCCAGCTAAAGAGAAAAGCCAGGAGCAGATCTTTTCCACTCAGCCCTCAGGAAGAATCAACACTCCCTGTACCTTGAGTTTTTCACTTCCAGCCTCTAAAACTGTGAGACAACGAATATATGTTGTTTAAGCTACCCAGTTTGGGTAGATTGTTATAGCAGCCTGTATACAAGGAACGTCCCCTGCTAGATCAGTAAACAAAGGATGTTGTGGCCATTAAACCATGAACCACTGCAGATACACACACACACACACACACACACACACACACACACGCCTCCACTGGGTTCACCCTGAGGGATTCAGGATGCAGAAAAACATGATATTGGTCCTTAATAGTCAAGATGCAGATCGAAGGATAACTCCAATAAGACCAGATGCTTGTCTCTTCCCATAAATAGAAGCGCACTAAATTCATTAACTCGGGATATCTGGTTTTCATTAATCAGCAGTAATCTTTTGATGTTACCTCTACCTGGGTTTTTGTTTTGTTTTGTTTTGGATGGCGGGGAAGGAGGGGCCATTGGAGTTTTTATTTATGGTTGTTTTTTTTTTTTTTTTGCCAAAACTCCTATATATCCTTTCTGCCCCCTTACTTTTCAGAATAGTCCCTCAGAGCTATCTGAGAGCTGTGTCCTCCAACTACAAATTGGCACATGCCAAG
>NW_011494622.1:2812912-2838262 GCF_000754665.1 Bison bison bison
CCAAAACTCCTATATATCCTTTCTGCCCCCTTACTTTTCAGAATAGTCCCTCAGAGCTATCTGAGAGCTGTGTCCTCCAACTACAAATTGGCACATGCCAAGAGCATTGCCAACAACTGAACAACAGGATGTTTGCCACCTGCCTCTGCGGAGATTGACCCTGTGCTTCTGCAGCTGTTGACCGTCAACACCCCTGGAGGGAGTTCAGGGCGGAGTGAGGCACTAGGGCTCCAGGGAATCTGGTGGGACAGGTCTTTGCAGAGTTGGGTATTTTCATGAACAGATTTTATGATCCCAATCCTTGCATAACAGAAGAACACAAAAATGTCTTAATGACCCAGATAACCCACATGGTGTGGTCACTCACCTAGATCCAGACATCCTGAAGTGTGAAGTCAAGTGGACCTTAAGAAGAATTCCTATGAACAAAGCTAGTGGAGGTGATGGAATTCCAGCTGAGGTATTTCAAATCCTAAGATGATGCCGTTAAACTGCTGTACTCAATATGCCAGCAAATTTGGAAAACTCAGCAGTGGCCACAGAAATGGAAGAGGTCAGTTTTCATTCCAATCCCAAAGAAAGGCAATGCCAAAGAATGCTCAAACTACGGCACACTTGCACTCATATCACATGCTAGAAAGGTAATGCTCAAAATCCTTCAAGCTAGGCTTCAACAGTACGTGAACCAAGAACTTTTAGATGTACGAGTTGAATTTTGAAAAGGCAGAGGAAACAGATCAAAATGTCAACATCCACTGGATCATAGAAAAGGCAAGAGGATTTCAGAAAAACATCTACTTCTGCTTCATTGACTACACTAATTCTTTGACTGTGTGGAACACAACAAACTGGAAAATTCTTCAAGAGATGGGAATACCAGACCACCTAACCTGCCTCCTGAGAAACCTGTATGCAGGTCAAGAAGCAACACTTTGTACCAGACAGAAGGCAATAGACTGCTCTCTAACTGATAAAGCAGTATGTCAAGTATATTGTCACCCTGCTTATTTAATTTATATGCAGAGTACATCTGAAATGTATATGTGAAATGTCAGGCTGGATGAAGCTCAAGCTGAAATCAAGAACCAGGAAAATATCAATAACCTCTGATATGCACAGGAAACCACCCTAATGGAAGAAAGTGAAGAGGAACTAAAGAGCCTCTTGATGAAGATGAAAGAAGAGAGCCAAAGAGTTGGCTTAAAACTCAGTATTAAAAAAATATGATCATAGCATCCAGTCCCATTCCTTTATGGCAAATAGATGGGAAAAAAAGAAAATAGTGACAGACTTTATTTTGGGGGGCTCCAAGATCACTGCGGATGGTAACTGCAGCCATGAAATTAAAAGATGCTTGCTCCTTGGAAGAAAGTGATGACAAACCTAGACAGCATATTTTAAAAGAGACATCACTTAGCCTACAAAGGTCTGTATAGTTCAAGCTATGGTTTTTCCAGTAGTCATGTACAGATGTGAGAGCCGGACCATAAAGGTTGAAGGCTGAAGAATTGGTGCTTTCCAACTGTGGTGCTGAAGGAGATTCTTGAGAGTCCCTTGGACAGTAAAGAGATCAAACTAGTCAATATTAAATGAAATCAACCCTGAATATTCATTGGAAGGACTGATGATGAAGCTGAAGCTCCAATACTTTGAGTACCTGCAAATGCAGAGAGCCAACTAAATAGAAAAGACCCTGATGCTGGAAAAGACTGAGGGTGGGAGGAGAAGGGGTCGACAGAGGATCAGATGGTTGGATGACATCACCAATTCAATGAACATTAGTTTGAGCAAACTCTAGGGGATAGTGAAGGACAGGGAAGCTGTTGTGCTGCAGTCCATGGGGTCCCAAAGAGTTGACATGACTGAAGGACTGAACAAAAACTCCAAATCCTTGCATCTCTCACGTCTAGAGAATCAATACCTCTCTTCATGATGACATCAGGTCCTCTTGACTAGAAGGAAATGTTTTGTAAAATGAGTGTTTAATGGTACTGAACTCCCCCTTCACCAAAATCTTATATATTGACCTTCCCCCACTGCCTCTTCGGAGCAGTCTCCCAGAGCTATCTGAAGTGCTGTCCCCCGGGCTGCAGTCCTCATTTTGCCCCCAAATAAAACTTAACTTGCCACTCTCAAGTTGTGTATCTTTTTAGTAGACAGCTATGGTACCCAATGGAGAAGGCAGTGGCACCCCACTCCAGTACTCTTGCCTGGCAAATCCCATGGACAGAGGAGCCTGGAAGGCTGCAGTCCATGGGGTCGCTAGGAGTCAGACACGACTGAAGCTACTTAGCAGCAGCAGCAGCAGCATGGTACCCAATGAAGTGACCCACAGTGGACTTACCTCCTTCTCATGAACTCCATGAGGAACCAGAGCTTTGGTACCAGCAGTGGCCTCCTCAGGGAGTACAGACAAATTTGGCTAAGTCTCTTCTGGTTTTCGAATATCTTGTATTGGTTGAGATTTTGATTCTATTTGGTGGTGAGCAGGTTCCTGCCCACTTCCGGTTGGAAAGAAACTGGGGGTGGGGCCCGTGTGAAATATCCAGGGCACACCCACTCATGGTCTAGACACTGAGTGGGGCTTGGTTGAAAGATACAGAGAAATTCCCACCCAAGTGAAAGATACTGGGTGGGGGGCTGCCTGAAAGATGCCAGGGAATACCCACCCAGTGGAAAGGTACTGGCGGGGGGTGGCTCAATTGAAAAAAATCGATGATTACCGGGGATTCAGCTGAAAAATGCTGCGGTCACTCCAACGTATGGAACTCAGTCATCTGAGTGGTCTTGGATGAGTGGTTAGGCAAGCGGCTGATCTGACACTTTTCCTCAATTCGACTGCCTCTATAGAATTTGTCAGGGTGAAAGTGAGGAGAATATCTGAGAGACTTGCTCCAAAGGAAAGGGACAAGATGCGTCCTGGCTGGTTATGGTTTTGCCAGGTGACAGGAATTTACAGCAGTGGTAGAGGCCTGGTCCTCATACTGTACAGTGGTCTCATAAGGAAACCCACTCATTAATTAAAATATTTGAACTTCCGGGGGTCACACATAGAAGTGGACATTCAAGACCTGAGCATTCATGGTAGTCTTAGACCGCTGGAGAGACAGAGCTGAAAGGACTCTGGGGTGACTCCTGGAGGAGTTCAGCTCACAAGCAGCACACATGCCCACCACACAATTTCATTAGTGATTATTATCCCTGACAAATTCAAGCTAAAGTGGGAAGCAGAATCTCAAAAACAGAAACAGAGGGGTGTCAGAAAGCCAACCTCTGACTAACACTCCAGCCAGATTCATGCCCAATACGTACAGAGCTCATACATGCAAGTACCTAGTGAACTGGGGAAATTATACTAAGAGAGATCTCAAATGAAAATGGCCAAATTGAGGCTCTTTTGATTTTCCAAAATTAATATTTTTCCCCACACAATTAGAAAAGGCCAGCCGTGCTTACTTTGATTGGTATCTAGAAGCTTCTAAAACAGGAAACGATAGAGTAACTTCTTTATCTATCGTTGTTACTCTGTCGTTACTCTATCCTAACTTTTACAGGAAACCAACAAAAAATTGCTTGAAATGATATCAGAACTAAAAAAGGCTGCTCACACTCATTCTGCCAGGTCACAGGTCTAGTAGGACTGGGAAGTCACGTGTGGCATTAATGGCAATTGGTTTTGATTTCTGAGCATCACTTTGCCATTTTGGGGGGCATTCTTGCCACTTGGCTTTTGATTTCTGGGCATCTCTAGGGCCTTTTGTTTGAATTGGAGTGTGACTCCCAGCTGGTGAGGTTCTGGTTTGGTTGGCGTGGTTTGAGCGCACAGACATCTGGTACACTGCTCGAGATAAAATGGGAAGCACTTCCTCTAAGGGTCCACACCCCATCTGGGAATCCCTTGGAAAAAAATTTTAATGACCTGTCAACCTATAGCTATGACCCAATGACAAGAAAAATGACCTAAAAATATTAAATCTATATTGACACAGAATAGGAAAATGGACTGAAGTTCCCTTATGTCCAGGAATTTCTCCTATAATCAACAGGCTGGGGCTGATCAAAGTAAGGCCCCCACTTCCCCAGAGGGACAGTCCCTGCTGGGACCAATCTGCCCTTGTTCTCAGGGCCAATTTGACCACTCTCTGGTCTAAATTTTAGTTATGAAACTATGATAACACAAAAATTAAGATCACTTTTGACAGTGTGGTCACAATATTCTTTAGACTACAGAGAAAGCTGAAGGAAAAAAAAAAAGATCTCTTAGAATTCTTGCCCTGAGGAAATAACTCCTCCTATACCTTGTGACCAGAGCTCTCTGGATCACTTATCTTATCTAGACCATCTCTAATTCTGAAACCACAAAAAAAAGGAGGAAGAACAAAGCCATTTTAAAATTTTCACATTCCAACTGTTATTTACAATTAGTGAGTTTTATATTGTGATATCTGAATCATAACTAAGTTTAGAAAACAAAGCTATGAGATCACCTGGTTGTGTCTATTCGGATATGTGTATGTCTCAGTATGCTTCATGCCTTGAGAATCCCATGGACAGTATGAAAAGGAAAAAAGCTGTGACACTGAAAAATGTACCCCCCAGGTCAGTAGGTGTCTAATATGCTACTGGAGAAGAGCAGAGAAATAGCTCCAGAAGGAATGAAGAGGCTGAGCCAACACAGAAATGACGCCCAGTTCTGGATGTGTCTGGTGGAGAAAGTAAAGTCCTGTGCAGTAAAAAACAATATTGCATAGGAACGTGAAATGTTAGGTCCATGAATCAAGATAAATTGGAAGAGGTCAAACAGGTGATGGCAAGAATGAACAGCAATAGTTTGGGAATCAGTGAACTAAAATGAACAGGAATGGGCAAATATAGTTCAGATGATAATTATGTTTATTATGTGGGCAAGAATCACTTAGAAGAAATGGAGTAGTACTCCTATTCAAAAACAAAAGAGTATGACTTGCAGTACTTGGGTTCAATCTCAAAAAAGGCGGAATGATCACAGTTCCTTTCTAAGGCAAACAATTCAATATCACAGTAATCCAGGTCTATGTCCCAACCACTCATCAAAGAAACTGAAGTTGATTGTGCTATGAAAACCTCCAAGACCTTCTAGAACTAACACCAAATAAAAGATGTCCTTTTCCTCACAGGGGACTGGAAGGCAAACATAGGAAGTCAAGAGATATCAGAGTAATGGGTAAATTTGGCCTTGAATTACAAAATGAAGCAGGCTAGAGACTAGCAGTATTCTGCCAAGAGAATGCACTGGTCATAGCAAACACTCTCTCCCAACAACAGAAGAGATGACTCATACATGGACAGCACCAGATAGTCAATACCAAAATCAAACGGATTATATTCTTTGCAGTCGAAGATGGAGAAGCTCTAAATAGTCAGCAAACACAGACCTGGAGCTGACTGTGGCTCAGATCGTAAACTTCTTATTGCAAAATTGAGACTTAAATTGAAGAAAGTAGAGAAAATGACTAGGCCATTCAGATATGTCCTAATAAAGTCCCTTATGACTGTACAGTGGAAGTGACAAATACATTCAAGGGATTAGATCTGATAGAGAGCCAAAAGAACTATGGACAGAGGTTCATAACATTGTACAAGAGGCATTGATCAAAATCACCCCCCCCAAAAAAAAATGCAAAAGGGAAAATGATTGTCTGAGGAGCCTTTACAAATAGCTGAGTAAAGAAGAGAACAAAAGGCAAAGGAGAAAAGGAAAGATACACCCATGTGACTGCAGAGTTCCAAAGAATAGCAAGGAGGGTAAGAAAGTCTTCCTAAATGAACAATGCAAAGAAATAGAGGAAAGCAATAGAATGGGAAAGACTAGAGATCTCTTCAAGAAAACTGGAGACACCAAGGAAACATTTCATGCACAGATGACCACAATAAAGGACAGAAATGGTATGAACCTAACAGAAGCAGAAGAGATTATGAAGTGGTGGCAAGAATACACAGAAGAACTATACAAAAAAGGTCTTAATGACCTTGATAACCATGATGGTGTGAGCACTGACTTAGAGCCATGCACTGGAGTGTGAAGTCAAGTGGGCCTTAGGAAGCATCACTGCAAACAAAACTAGTGGAGGTGATGGAATTTCAGCTGAATTATTTCAAATCCTAAAAGACAATGCTCTTAAAGTGCTGCACTCAATATGCCAGCAAATTTGAAAACTCAGCAGTGGCCACAGGACTGGAAAAGATCAGTTTTCATTCCAGTCCCAAAGAAGGGAAATGCCAAGGAATGTTCAAATGACCACACAATTGCACTCATTTCACATGAAGTGAAGTGAAGTCACTCAGTCGTGTCTGACTCTTTGCAACCCCATGGACTGTAGCCTAATGCTCAAAATCCTTCAAGCTAGGTTTCAACAGTATGTGAACCGAGAACGTCCAGATATACAAGCTGAATTTAGGAAAGGCAGAGGAACCAGAGATCAAATTGGCAACATCCATTAAACCATAGAAAAAGAAAGGGAATTCCAGGAAAACACCTACTTTTGCTTCATTGACTATGCTAAAGCCTTTGACTGTGTGGATTTCAACAACCTATGAAAAATTGTTAAAGAGATGGGAATACCTGACCATCTTACCTGCCTCCTGAGAAACCTTTATGCAGGTCAAGAAGCAACAGTTAGAACCTGACATGGAAAAACGGATAGGTTCCAAACTGGGAAAGGAGTACATCAAAGCTGTATTCTGTCACCCTACTTATTTAACTTCTATGGAGAGTACATCATGTGAAATGCCAGGCTGGATGAAGCACAAGCTGGAATCAAGATTGCCGGGAGAAATATCAATAACCTCAGATATGCAGATGACACCACCCTTATAGCAGAAAGTAAAGAGGAAATAAAGAGACTCTTGATGAAGGTGAGAGAGGAGAGTGGAAAAGCTAGCTTAAAACTCAATATTCAAAAAATTAAGGTCATGGAATCTAGTCCCATCACATCATGGTAAATAGATAGGGAAAAAATGGAATCAGTGACAGACTTTGTTTTCTTGGACTCCAAAATCACTGAGGATGGTGACCACAGCCATGAAATTAAAAGATGCTTGCTCTTTGGAAGAAAAGCTATAACAATCCTAGATAGTATATTCAAAAGCAGAGACATCACAGAGCTGACAAAGTTACGTCTAGACCAAGCTATGTTTTTTCCAGTAGTCATGTATGGATGTGAGAATTGGACCATAAAGAATGCTGAGGACCAAAGTATTGATGCTTTCGAACTGTGGTGTTGGAGAAGACTCTTGACAGACCCTTCGACTGCAAGGAGATCAAACCAGTCCATCCTAAAGGAGATCAGCCCTGAATATTCATTGGAAGGATTGACACTGAAGCTGAAGCTCCAGTACTCTGTCCAGCTGATGGGAAGAGCTGACTCATTGGAAATGACCCTGATGGTGGGAAAGATTGAAGGCAGAAGTAGAAGGGGATGACAGAGGATGAGATGGCTGGATGGCATCACCGATTCAGTGGACATAATTATGAGGAAACTCTGGGAGATAGTGAAGGACAGGAAAGCGTGGCCTATTGAAGACCATGGGGTCACAAAATGTCAGACACAACTGAGTGACTGAACAACACCAACAACAACTGTTACTAGGCTAAATGATGTTCTACCCACGGCCCTAGAATTGTATGTTGAAGTCCTAAAGCCCAGGATCTCAGAAGGATCTCAGAAGACCCTACTAGGAGAGAGGGTCTTCACAGAGGCAATCAAGGTACAGTGAGGTCCTAAGGGTGGGCTGTAGCCCAATAGGACTGTGTCTTTATAAGAATAGGAAACTTAGACACAGAGATGGGCAGAGAGGGAAAAGGATGGGAAGAGACACAGGGAAAAGATGGCCTTTTGCCAACTAAAGAGAAAAGTCTGGAGCAGACCTTTTCCATTCAGCCCTCAGGAAGTATCAGCACTCCTTGTACCTTGATTTTTTTCACTTCCAGCCTCCAGAACTGTGAGGCAATGAATTTCTGTTGTTTAAACCACCCAGTCTGGGTACTTTGTTATAGCAGTGTGTATACAAGGAATGTCCCCTGCCATCTCAGTAAACAATGGATGTTGTAGCCAGTAAACCATGAACCACTGCAGCCACACACACACACACACACACACACACACACCCCTCCACTGGGTTCACCCTGAGGGATTCAGGATGGAGAAAAAGAAGATACTGGTCCTTGATAGTCAAGAAGCATGTCAAAGGAATAACTTCAATAAGCCCAGATTCTTGCATCTTTCCATGAATAGAAGTGTGCCAAATTCATTAATTTCAGATGTCTGCTTTTTTAAATCGGCAGTAATCTTTTGATATTACCATTACCTGGCTTTGTTTTGGGGTGGTTAGTGTTTTTTTGTTTGTTTGTTGCCAAAACTCCTATATAATCCTGGCTCCTCCTAACCTGTTCAGAACAGTCCTTCAGTGCTGAGAGGCTGTCTCCTGTCAACTACAAATTGGCACTTGCCAGGAGCATTGCCATGAACAAGGGAATTTACCACCTACCTCGGCAGACATTGAACCCTGTGCTTCTGCAGCTGTTGACCTTCAACAGCCCTTGAGGGAGTTCAGGGTGGAGTGAGGCACTCCAGGGAATCTGGTGGGACAGGTCTTTAGATAGTTGGATATTTCCAGGAACAGATATTATGATCCCAATCCTTGCACCTCCTCATATCTAGAAAAGCATTAAATCCCTTTATGATGACATCAGGACTGGAAAAGGTCAGTTTTCATTCCAATCCCGAAGAAAGGCAATGCCAAAGAATGCTCAAACTACCACACAATTGCACTCATCTTACATGCTAGTAAAGTAATGCTCAAAATTCTCCAAGCCAGGCTTCAGCAATATGTGAACGATGAACTTCCTGATGTTCAAGCTGGTTTTAGAAAAGGCAGAGGAACCAGAGATCAAATTGCCAACATCCGCTGGATCATGGAAAAAGCAAGAGAGTTCCAGAAAAACATCTATTTCTGCTTTATTGACTATGCCAAAGCCTTTGACAGTGTGGATCACAATAAACTGTGGAAAATTCTTCAAGAGATGGGAATACCAGGCCACCTGATTGCCTCTTGAGAAATTTGTATACAGGTCAGGAAGCAATAGTTAGAACTGGACATGGAACAACAGATTGGTTCCAAATAGGAAAAGGAGGACGTCAAGGCTGTATATTGTCACCCTGCTTATTTAACTTATATGCAGAGTACATCATGAGAAACGCTGGACTGGAAGAAACACAAGCTGGAATCAAGATTGCCGGGAGAAATATCAATCACCTCAGATATGCAGATGACACTGCCCTTATGGCAGAAAGTGAAGAGGAACTAAAAAGCCTCTTGATGAAAGTGAAAGTGGAGAGTGAAAAAGTTGGCTTAAAGCTCAACATTCAGAAAACAAAGATTATGGCATCTGGTCCCATCACTTCATGGGAAATAGATGGGGAAACAGTGGAAACAGTGTCAGACTTTATTTTTCTGGGCTCCAAAATCACTGCAGATGGTGACTGCAGCCATGAAATTAAAAGACACTTACTCCTTGGAAGGAAAGTTATGACCAACCTAGATAGCATGTTCAAAAGCAGAGACATTACTTTGCCAACAAAGGTTCATCTAGTCAAGGCTATGGTTTTTCCTGTGGTCATGTATGGATGTGAGAGTTGGACTGTGAAGAAGGCTGAACGCCGAAGAATTGATGCTTTTGAACTGTGGTGTTGGAGAAGACTCTTGAGAGTCCCTTGGCCTGCAAGGAGATCCAACCAGTCCATTCTGAAGGAGATCAGCCCTGGGATTTCTTTGGAAGGAATGATGCTGAGGCTGAAACTCCAGTACTTTGGCCACCTCATGCGAAGAGTTGACTCATTGGAAAAGACTCTGATGCTGGGAGGGATTGGGGGCAAGAGGAGAAGGGGATGACAGAGGATGAGATGGCTGGATGGCATCATTGGCTCGATGGACATGAGTCTCAGTGAACTCTGGGAGTTGGTGATGGACAGGGAGGCCTGGCGTGCTGCGATTCATGGGGTCGCAAAGAGTCGGACACGACTGAGCAACCTGATCTGATCTGATCTGATGATGACATCAGATCATCTTGACTAGCAGAAACCTTTTGTAAAATGAGTGCTTAATTGTATTGAAATCCCCCTTCACCAAAATCTTACATATTGACCTTCCCGACTGCCTTTTTGGAGCAGTCTCTCAGAGCTATCTGAGGTGCTACCTCCCGGGCCGAAGTCCTCTTTTTGCTCCAAATAAATGTCATCTTGCCACTTGCAAGTTGTGCTTCTCTTTTAGTTGACATTTATGGTGACAGATGAAGTGACCCAGAGTGGACTTCCCTCCTTTGGTTGAACTCCACGAGGAAGTACAGCTTTGGTACCAGCAGCAGCCCTCTGCCTCTTCAGGGAGTTCAGACAAATTTGGGTGAGTCTCTCCTGGTTCCCAAAATCTCCTGTATTGCTTGAGATTCTGAGTTTCATTTGGCAGTGGAGCAGGTTACCTGCCCACTGCCACTTGAAAACATACAGGGCAGGCAGCACAGATGAAATATCCAGGACACACCCACTCATGGTCTAGACACTGAGTGGGGCTCAGTTGAAAGATACCAAGAAATTCCCACCCAGCCAAAAGATACTGGGTGGGAGGCTGTCTGATGCCAGGGAATACCCACGCAATGAAAAGATATGGGGCGGGGGGTGGGGGAGCTCAATTGAAAACAATGGAGGAATACCCAGGGCTCAGCCGAAAGATGCCAAGGTCACCTCAATGTTCAATGTGGGGATCTAAGTGGCTTTGGCTGAGTGGTTACTGAAGAGGCTGATCTGACACTTTTCCTCAGTTCAACTGCCTTTACAGAATAAGTGTGGATAAAAGTGTGGAGAATATATGAGAGCTTAGCTCCAAAGGAAAGGGACAAGACTCCTCCTGGCTAGTTACCATTGTCTCATATGATTGAGAAATATACGGACGTGGTTGAGGCCTAGTCCCTATACCATGCAGTGGTCCCATAGGGAAACGCACTTATTATTTTAAAATCCTTGCTCCTCCAGGGGTCACACAGAAGAACTGGCCATTCAGCGACCAGAGCACCCAAGGTGACCTTAGACTGTCGGATGGAAAATCCGAGGCACAGAATAGGAGATGAAACGAATCTGGGGTGACTCCTGGAGGAGTGATTTTTATCCCCGATGAATTCAACTTAAAGTGAGAAACGGAATCTCAAAAAAAGAAACAGTGGGGTATCAGGAAGCCAAACTCTTACTAACACTCTAGCCAGGTTCATCTGCCATACATATGGAGTTCACACTTGCAAGTACCTAGTGAACTGTGGAAATTATACTAAAACAGATCTCAAATGAAAATGGCCAAATTGGGGCTCTTTTGATAGTCCAAAATTGATACTTTTGCATGATTAGAAAAGGCCAGCCATGCTTACTTTGATTGGTATCTAGAAACTTCTAAAAGAGGAAACAATAAAGTAACTTCTTTGCAGGAAACCAACAAGAAATTGCCTGAAACTATATCAGGACTAAAAAATTCCGCTAGCACTGATTCTACCAGGTAGCAGTTCTAGTGGGACTGGGAATTCACGTTTGGCCTTTATTCCATTTTGCTTTTACTTCCTGGGCATCACTTTGCCATCTTTTGAGGGCACCACTTGGATTTTGATTTCCGGGCATCACTTTGCCTTTTGTTTAAACTGGAGCTTGACTCCAAGTTGGTGAGGTTCTGGTTTGGTTTCATTTTGTTGACTTGGTTTGAGTGTGAGGATATCTGGTACAAACTGCTTGAGCTAAAATGGACAGGAATGGGTGAATTTAATTCAGATGACCATTATATCTACTATTATGGACAAGAATCCCTTAGAAGAAATGGAACAGTCATCACAGTCAACAGAAGAGTCCAAAATGCAGTACTTGGTGCAATCTCAAAAATGACAGAATGGTCTCTGTTCGTTTCTAAGGCAAACCAACCATTCAACATTATAGCAATTGACTTTATGCCCCAACCACTCATGCCAAAGACACTGAAGTTGAACTGTTCTATGAAGACCTACAACACCTTCTAGAACTAACACCAAAAATGATGTCGTTCTCATCATAGAGGACTGAAAGGCAAAAATAAGAAGTAAAGAGGTACCTGGAGTAACAGGCAAGTTTGGCCCTGGAGTACAAAATGAAACAGGGCAAAGGCCAGAGTTTTACCAAGAGAACGCATTGGTCATAGCAAACACCCTCTTCCAACAACACACATGGACATCACAAGATGGTCAATACTAACATCAGATTGATTATATTTCTTTGCAGCCAAAGATGGAGAAGCTTTGTATACAGGCAGCAAAAATAAGACCAGGAGCTGACTGTGGCTCAGATCATGAACTCCTCATTGCAAAATTCAGACTTAAATTGAAGAAAGTAGGGAAAACCACTAGACCATTCAGGTATAACCTATATCAAATCCCTTATGATTAAACAGTGGAAGTGACAAATAGATTCAAGAGATTAGATCTGATAGAATGCCTGAAGAACTATGGACAGAGGTTCGTGATATTGTACAGGAGGCAGTGATCCAAACCGTCCCCGGGAAAGAAATGCAAAGTGGTTTGCAGAGTAGGCGTTACAAATAGCTGAGAAAAGAAGTGAAAGGCAAAGGAGGAAAAGAAAGATATACCTTTCTAAATGCAGAGTTACAAAGAATAGCAAGGAGAGATAAGAAACCGTTCTTATGCGAACAATGCAAAGAAATAGAGGAAAACAATAGAATGGGAAAGACTAGAGATCTCTTCAAGAAAATTAGAGATACCAAGGGAATATTTCAGGCAGAGATGGGGACATTCAGTTCAGTTCAGTTCAGTCAATCAGTCGTGTCCGACTCTTTGCAACCCCATGAATCGCAGCACGCCAGGCCTCCCTGTCCATCACCAACTCCCGGAGTTCACTCAGACTCACGTCCATCGAGTCAGTGATGCCATCCAGCCATCTCATCCTCTGTCGTTCCCTTCTCCTCCTGCCCTCAATCCCTCCCAGCATCAGAGTCTTTTCCAATGAGTCAACTCTTCACATGAGGTGCCAAAGTACCGGAGTTTCAGCCTCAGCATCATTCCTTCCAAAGAAATCCCAGGGCTGATCTCCTTCGGAATGGACTGGTTGGATCTCCTTGCAGTCCAAAGGACTCTCAAGAGTCTTCTCCAACACCACAGTTCAAAAGCATCAATTCTTCGGCACTCAGCCTTCTTCACAGTCCAACTCTCACATCCATACATGACCACAGGAAAAACCATAGCCTTGACTAGACGAACCTTTGTTGACATTAAAGGACAGAAACAGTATGGACCTAACAGAAATAGAAGAGCTAAAGAAAAGGAACAAGAATACAGAGAAGAACTATACAAAAAGTATCTTACTGACCTGCACAACCAGGATGGTGTGATCACTCACCTAGAGCCAGACATCCTGGAGTGTGAAGTCAAGTGGGTCTTAGGAAGCATCACTACAAACAAAGCTAGTGGAGGTGATGGAATTCCAGTTGAGTTATTTCCAATCCTAAAAGATGATGCTGTCAAAGTGCTGAACTCAATAGGCCAGCAAATTTGGAAAGTTCAGCAGTGAATACAGGACTGGAAAAGGTCATTTTCAGTCCAATCCCAAGGAAGGGCAATGTCACAAAATATTCAAACTACCACACAATTGCACTCATTTCACATGCTATCAAGATATGCTCAAAATCCTTCAAGCTAGGCTTCGACAGTACATGAACCAAGAAATTCCAGATGTACAAGCTGGATACAGAAAAGGCAAAAGGATCAGAGATCAAATTGCCACCATCTGTTAGATCATAGAAAAAGCAAAAGGATTCCAGAAAAACATCTACTTCTGCTTCATTAATTACGCAAAAGCCTTTGACTGTGTGGGTCAAAACAAACTGAAAATTTCTTAAAGAGACGGGAACACCAGACCATCTTACCTGCCTCCTGAGAAACCTGTATGCAGGTCAAGAAACAACAGTTAGAACCTGACATAGAACAATGCACAGATTCAAAATTGGGAAAGGATAACATCAAGGCTAGATATTGTCACCCTGCTTATTTAACTTCTATGCAGAGTACATCATGAAATGCTGGGCTGGATGAAGCTCAAGCTGGAATCAAGATGGCTGGGAGAAATATCAATAATCTCAGATATGCAGATACCACCACCATTATGGCAGAAAGTGAAGAGGAACTAAAGAGCCTCTTGACGAGTGTGAAAGAGGAGAGTGAAAAATCTGGGTTAAAACTGAACATTCAAAAAACTAAGATCATGGCATCCAGTCCCATCACTTCATGGCAAACAGATGGGAAATATGTGAAAACAATGACAGACATTGTTTTATTGGTCTCCAAAATCACTGCAGATGGTGGCTGCAGTCATAAAATTAAAAGATGTTTGCTCCTTGGAAGAAAAGCTATGACAAACCTAGACAGCATATTAGAAGCAGAGACATTACTTTGCCAACAAAGGTCCAAATAGTCCAAGTTATTGTTTTTCCAGTGGTCATGTATGGATGTGAGATTTGGATCATAAAGAAGGCTGAGTGCCAAGAATTGAGGTTTTCAAACTATTGTACTAGAGAATACTCCTGAGAGTCCCTTGGACTGCAAGGAGATCAAATCAGTCAATATTTAAGGAAATCAGCTCTGAATGTTCACTGGAAGGACTGATGCTGAAGCTGAAGCTCCAATACTTTGGCCACCTGATTTAAAGAGCGGACTCCTTGGAAAAGATCCTGATCTGGGAAGGATTGAGGTCAGGAGGAGAAGGGGACGACAGAGGATGAGATGGTTGGATGGCATCAGCGGCTTGATGGACATGAGTTTGAGCAAACTCCGGGAGACAGCGATGGACAGGGAATCCTGGCGTGCTGCAGTCCAGGGATTGGAAAGAGTCAGACCTGACTGAGTGACTGAACAACAACAACAAATTCTTGCATTTCCTCATATCTACTAACCCCTTTAAGATGACTTCAGATCCTCTTGACTAGCAGAAAAACTATTGTAAAATAAGTGCTAAATTGTACTGAACTCCCTCTTCATCAAACTCTTATATATTGACCTTGTCCCACTGCCTCTGGAGCAGTCTCTCAGAGCTATGTGAGGTGCTGCTCCCAGGCTGCTCTCCTCATTTTACCCCAAATAAAAGTTAACTCAACACTTTCAAGTTGTGTATCTTTTTTAGCCCAGAGTTATGATGACCGAGGAAGCAGCCCAGAGTGGACTTCCTTCCTTCTGAACGCCACAAGGAGCCAGAGCTTTGGTACCAGCAGCGGCCACTTGCACCATCCATCTCCTCTGGGAGTGCAGATGAGTTCAGGTAAGTCTCTCCTGGCTCTCGAATCTCCCATACTGGTTGAGAGTCTGATTGATTTGGAAGTGGAGCAGGTTACCAGCCCCCTCCCAGGTGGAAAGATACTGGGATTGGGGGGGGGCCAGGTGAAATATCAGGGACAGACCCACTCATGGTCTAGACACTGAGTGGGCCTCAGTTAAAAGACACAGAGAAATTCCCACCCAAGTGAAAGATACTGGGTGGGGGGCTGTCTGAAAGATGCCAGGGAATACCCACCCAGTGGAAAGATACTGCGGGGGAGGGGTGTTATATTGAAAAAATCCAGAAATACTGGTATCTCGGCTGAAAGATGCTGAAGTCGCTCTGTCGTAGGGGACTGAGTGGTCTTGGCTGAGTGGTTAGGTAACAGGCCAATTCTACACTTTTCCTCAATTGGACTGCCTTTATAGAATTTGTCGAGATAAACGTGAGGAGAGTATATGAGAGCTTTGCTCCAAGAAAAAGGGACAAGACTCCACCCAGTCAGTTACGGTTTTCTCAGGCGACTGAGACAATTTCAGGAGTGGTGGAGGCCTGGTCCTCATACTGTGCAGTGGTCCCATAGGGAAACCCACTCAATAATTAAAATACTTGCTCCTCTGGGGCCACATCTAAGAACTGGCCATTCAGCGACCTGAGCACACACAGTGGTCTTAGACTGCTGGAGGGAGAATCCAAGGCATGAAGAGCAGCTGAAACAACTCCGGGGTGACTCCCGGAGGAGTTCAGCTCACAACAGCACACAGGCCCACCAATTTCACTAGTGATTTCTATCCCTGAGAAATTCAAGTGGAATTAAAGTGAGAAACAGAATCTCAAAAACAGAAACAGGAGTTTCAGAAAGCCGACTTCTGACTAACACTCCAGCCAGATTCATGTACAATACATTCAGAGATCATACTTGCAAGTACCTAGTGAACTGCAGAAATTATACTAAAAGATAGCCCAACCAAAAATGACCAAATTAGGGCTCTTCTGATATTCCCAAATTGATACTTTTATGCCCACCTTTAGAAAAGGTTGGCCGTGCTTACTTTGATTGTTATCTAGAAGCTTCTAAAAGAGAAAATGATAGTCACTTCTGTGCAGGAAATCAACAACAATAAATTGCTTGAAACTATATAAGTGAACAATGCAAAGAAATAGAGGAAAACAACAGAATAGGAAAGACTAGAGATTTCTGCAAGAAAATTAGAGATACCAAGGGAACATTTCATGCAAAGAGAGCAATAAAGGACAGAAATGGTATGGACCTAACAGAAGCAGAAGATATTAAAAAGAGGTGGCTAGAATACACAGAAGAACTATAAAAAAGATCTTAATGACCTGGATAACCACCATGCTGTGATCACTCACCTAGAGCCAGAAATCTTGGAGTGCAAAGTCAAGTGGGCCTTAGGAAGTATCACTACAAACAAAGCTAGTGGAGGTGATGAAATTCCATCTGATTTATTTCAAATCCTAAAAGATGATACTGTTAAAGTGCTACACTCAATATGACAGCAATATTGAAAACATCAGCAGTGACCACAGGACTGGAAAAGGTCAGGTTTCATTCCAATCCCAAAGAAGGGCAATGCCAAAGAATGTTCAAACTACTGCTAACTGACTCATTTCACATGCTAGTAAGATCATGCTCAAAGTCATTCAGGGTAGGCTTTAACAGTACGTGAACCAAGAACTTCAAGACATACAAACTGGATTTAGAAAAGACAAAAGAACCAGAGATCAAATTGCCAACATCTGTTGGATCATAGAAAAACAACAGAATACAAAAAAATTCTACTTCTGCTTCATTGACTAGGCTAAAGCCTTTGACTGTGTGAATCACAACAAACTGGAAAATATTAAAGAGATAGGAATTATAGACCACCTTACCTGCCTCCTAAGAAACCTGTATGCAGATCAGGAAGCAACATTTAGAACCTGACATGGAACAATGGACTGGTCCCAAATTAGGAAAGGAGTACCTGAAGGCTGTATATTGTCACCCTGCTTATTTAATTTCTAGGCAGTGTACATCATGTGAAATGCTGGGCTGGACGAAGCTCAAGCTAGAATCAAGATTGCTGGGAGATATATCAACAACCTCAGATATGCAGATGACACCACCCTAACGGCAGAAAGTAAAGAGGAACTAAAGGGCTTCTTAACGAAGATGAAAGAGAGTGGAATTGCTGGCTTAAAATTCAGCATTCAAAAAACTAAGATCATGGATCCGGTCACATCACTTCATGGAAAATAGATGAGAGAAAAATAGAAACAATGGCAGACCTTTATTTTCTTGGGCTCCAAAATCATTGCAGATGGTGACTGTAGCCATGAAATTAAAAGATGCTTGCTCCTTGGGAAAAAAAGCTATGACAAACCTAGACAGCATATTAAAAAGCAGAGACATCACTTTGCTGACAAAAGTCCATCTAGTCCAAGCTATGGTTTTTCCAGTAGTCATGTACGGATGTGAGAATTGGACCATAAAGAAGGCTGAGCATCCATGTGTTGAGGCTTTTGAACAGTGGTACTGTAGAGGACTCGAGACTCCCTGGACAGTAAGGAAATCAAACCAGTCAATCCTGAAGAAAATAAATCCTGAATATTGACTGAAAGGTAAGCTCCAATACTTTGGCTACTTGAAGCCAAAAGGTGACTCATTGGAAAAGACCCTGGTTATGGGAAATTTGAGGGCAGAAGGAGAAGCCGATGACAGAGGATGAGATGGTTAGATGGCATCACTGACTCACTGGACATGAATTTGAGTAAACTCCAAGAGATTGTGAAGGACAGGGAAGCCCGGCATGCTGCAGTCCATGGGGTTGCAAGAGCTGGACACAATTGAGCAACTTAACAACAATAACAAATCCTTAAATCTGATCATATCTAGCAAAACACTAAATCTTCAGACTAGCAGAAAACCTTTTGTAAAATGAGTGTTTAATTGTTTTGAACTCCCCCTTCACCAAAATCTTATGTATTGACCTTCTCCAACTACCTCTTTGGAGCAGTCTCCCAGAGCTATCTGAGGTGATTCCTCCCGGGCTGCAGTCCTCATTTTCCCCCAAATAAAACTTAACTTGCAACTCTCAAGTTGTGCATCTTTTTTAGTCCAGAGTTATGGCAACCAACAAAGCAAACCAGAGTGCACTTCCTTCCTTCACCCAAACTCCACAAGGAACCAGAACTTTGGTACCAGCAGTGGCCCCTTGCACCCATCTGACACCGTGGGGAATGCAGGGGAATTGGGCCGAGTCTCTCCTGGCTCTCACATCTCCCATAATGTCTGAGATTGGGAGTTTTATTTGGTGGTGGAGCAAGTTATCTGCCCCTTCCCAGTTGGAGAGATACTGGGTGGTGTCCAGGTGAAATATACAGGGCACACCCACTCATGGTCTAGACACTGAGTGGGGCTCAGTTGAAAGATACAGAGAACTTCCCACCTAGTCAAAAGATACTGGCTCAGGGGCTACAATGGAATACCACCCAGTGGAGATGTACTGGGAATGGAGGGGGCTCAACTGAAAAAAAATCGAGGAATACTGGGGGCTGAATACGCTGAGGACTGAAAGATGCTGAGGTCGCTCTATTGTAGGGGACTTAGTGGTCTTGGCGGAATGGTTAGGTAAGAAGTTGATCTGATACTTTTCCTCAGTTCGACTGCCTTTATAGACTTTGTTGAGATAAAAGTGAGGAGAATATATGAGAGCTTTGCTCCAAAGAATAGGGACAAGACTCCTCCCGGCCAGGTATAGTTTTCTCATGTGACTGAGAAATTTAAGAAAGTGGTGGAGGCCTAGTCTTCATGCCATGAAGTGGCCCCATAGGGGAAACCCACTTATTAATTAAAATAAATGCTTGCCCAGGGGTTGCGCATAAGAACTGGCCATTCAGCTGGGAATGGAGGAGGCTCAGTTGAAAAAAAAATCACCCACACTGAGCACCCACACTGGTCTTAGACTACTGGAGGGAAAATCCAAGGCATGTAAGAGAAGCTGAAACAACTCTGGGGTGACTCCTGAAGGAGTTCAGCTACAACAGCACACAGGCCCACCACACAATTTCACTAGTGATTTTTATTCGTGAAATTCAACTTAAAGTGAGAAACAGAATCTCAAAAATAGAAACAGAGGGGTTTAATAAAGCCAGCCTCTGTCTATGTCTCACTCCAGCCATATAATACGTACAGAACTCATACTTGCAAGTACCTAGTGAATTGGGGAAGTTATACTAAAAGAGGTCTCAACCGAAAATGGCCAAATTGGGGCTCTTTTGATTTTCCAAAATTGATATTTTTGCACCCACCTTTAGAAAGCCGTGCTTACTTTAACTGGTATCTAGAAGCTTCTAAAAGAGGAAACAATAGAATAACTCCTTTGCAGGAAACCAAATTTCAAGAAATTTCTAAGTCCAGCTGTGCTTACTTTAATTGGTATCTAGAAGCTTCTAAAAGAGGAAACAATAGAATAACTCCTTTGCAGGAAACCAAATTTCAAGAAATTTCTAAGTCCAGCTGTGCTTACTTTAATTGGTATCTAGAAGCTTCTAAAAGAGGAAACAATAGAATAACTCCTTTGCAGGAAACCAAATTTCAAGAAATTTCTAAGTCCAGCTGTGCTTACTTTAATTGGTATCTAGAAGCTTCTAAAAGAGGAAACAATAGAATAACTCCTTTGCAGGAAACCAAATTTCAAGAAATTTCTTGAAACTACGTGGAAGTCACCAAACATGGCTTCCTAGTCCCACTAGACCTGCAACCTGGAAGAGTCAGTGATAGCAGCCTTTTTTAGCTTGAAACAATATCAGAACTAAAAGGTTCTGTTATCCAGGTTGGACATTTACAATCAGCCAGCCTCTTCTTTGCATTTCCTGAGATAAGAGATAGGTGGGCTCCAGTTGAAGATTTTATAACCAGCCCCCCATTTGCATTTACATTCGGAAGTAACAACAAAAACACAGTAACTAGCTAGTCTTTGTCTCTTGTTAACACCTCAAGGGAATAATCACGGCAAGGACAAAGAGAAGAAAAAACCCTGTCCGAGTAAAAGATAAGGGAGACACTATGCATGAACAGGAAGGAGTCAAAAGTCAGAGGATAATTCCAGGCCATAATGAGTCTTGCTCCTCCCAGAAGCCTTCACTGTGAGATCCATCGTGACTAAGGTGTGTGTCCACAGCCCAGGGGAAGGTATCTAGACAAATTAACCAGGGGGGAGCAAAGCCAGGCCATTGGTCTGAGGGAAGACAAAGAACCAGAGAGCTGCCCCCTTACAAAGGATTTACACTTCCCAAAGGCCAGACTCTCTCTGAACTCACCCATGCACCTTTCCATGTGTACTTTTCCTTTCAATAAACTTTGCCTGGTAGGCTACAGTCCATGGGGTCGCAAAGAGTCGGACACGACTGAGCAACTTCACTTTCACTTTCTGCCTCCTTGCCTGAATTCATTCTTGACTAGGCAGGCAAGACTAGGGACCTCAGCCCCACCTGCTGGCTCCTGTGGTCCAGTGGTTAGGACTCCCAGTCCTGGAAACTAAGATCCTGCTTCCAGCTGCCGCTTATTGCTGCATGTGTCCGAAATCATCTGGTGCCAAAACCCGGGAGTGAAGGTTCCTTAACGTGGGAGGATCTTCTTCCAGGCCTTCCATTTAAGAACTGGAAATTATTTAAAATCGAAGGGTTAAGAAAGGAGAAAACTTAAAGTCGTATTGCAGCAGTGATTGGTATAAGTTGGAAAATGGAGAAAAATGGCCTGAGAACAGCTCTCTAAATTATAACACCATTCTGCAATTGGATCTTTATTGCCACAGAATGGAAAAGAGGAAGGAGATTCCCTATCTTGAGGCTTTCGTGGTCCTTTACCAAAATCCCACCCTATATGACTCTCATAATTTAAAACCTGGAAAACCAGAAAACTCTTCTGACATTTTGGATGATCCCCTCCTAAGCTCTGTCATCTCTCAGAGGGGAAACTAAGCTCTCCCTGCTCCGGATAGTATTCCTACTTCTCCTGAGCCACCTTCTCCTCCTGAGTTACCACTTCTCCCAAATCATCTCTTTCTCCCGGTCTCTCTCCTCCATCCCAAACTTCACCTCCTATCCCCTTCCATGAGCTCCCGTTATCCCAAGAAACAGAGACTAGTCCCTCTGGGGTAACTCACAGTAGGAGCTTCCTATCACCCAGAACCAGAGAGGTTATGTCCTCTTAGGGAGGTGGTAAATGGAGAAGGGACCATCGAGTGCCCTTCTCTTTAACTGACTTGGCCCACTGTAGACAGAAACTGGGCCAACGTTCTGAAGACTCTAGTAAGTTTCTTGAAGGGGTTCATGCCCTCACTCTGGTCTCTGACCTAACTTGGAAGGATGTGCAAATAGTTCTGTCTACCTGCTGCAATTCTGAGGAAAAACAGAGAATCTAGACAGCATCCTGGGGCATACTGACCAACCTAAACATTATGCTATGGGTGGAGCTGTGCTTAGTCGCTCAGTCGTGTCCAACTCTTTGTGACCCCATGGACTGTGGCCCACCACGCTCCTTTGTCCATGGAGGTTCTCCAGCCAAGAATACTGGAGTGGATTGCCATGCCCTCCTCCAGGGGATCTTCCCAACCCAGGGATTGAACCCAGGTCTCTCACATTGCAGGTAGATTTTTTTTTACTGTCTGAGCCACCAGGGAAGCCCAAGAATACTGGAGTAGGTAGCCTATCTCTTCTCCAGAGGATCTTCCTGACCCAGGAATTGAACCAGGTTCTCCTGTATTGCAGGCAGATTCTTTACCAGCTGAGCTACCGAGTGAGTGTGAAGTCACTTAGTCGTGTCTGACTCTTTGCAACCCCATGGACTGTAGCCCACCAGGCTCCTCCATCCACGCAATTTCCCAGACAAGAATATTGGAGTGGGTTGCCATTTCCTTCTTCAGGGTATCTTCTTGACCCAGGGATCAAACCTGGGTCTCCTGCATTGCAGGCAGTCTCTTTATTGTCTGAACCATCAGGGAAGCCCTGAGATGCAGTCCCAAAGCAGGAACTCTCTTGGAATTATAATACCCAGGAGGGAACGGAAGCCAGGAAGCACATGGTCCAATGTGTATTAGAAGGGATGAAAAAGTGCCTCAAGAAGCCAGTTAACTATGAAAAGGTTAAAAGGACCCAGGAAGAAAAGGACAATCCAGCCCTCTTTCACGGGCAGCTTATGGAGGTATTCAGGAAGTATACCAATATAGATCCCTCTGTGTCCGAAGGTCAGTCCCTGCTGGGACAGTACTTTATTAGCCAGTCTACCCCCTATTAGGCAGAAACTACAAAAGTTACAATTTGGCCCACAGATGCCTATGGCCCAGCTCCTAGATGTGGCCTTTGTGGG
This sequence comes from Bison bison bison, assembly GCF_000754665.1. Classification (NCBI taxonomy): domain Eukaryota; kingdom Metazoa; phylum Chordata; class Mammalia; order Artiodactyla; family Bovidae; genus Bison; species Bison bison. The sequence goes on from NW_011494622.1 coordinate 2,835,644, forward strand.
TATTTAATAATCGAGACCAAACTCAGGAGGAAAAGAGAACCCAACCTGAGAAAAGGCAGGCCAGGGCTCATGCACACCTGATGGTCGTTGCTGTCAGCCATGCCTTGCAATCTCAGGACAACCCAAGGGGGCCGAGAAAGTCCAGCTATCCGTCTAGAGGTAAGACCAGCAAGGGGCAATGCTACAAATACAAGTCAACTGGCCACTGGGCCCTAGATTACCAGAAAGAGCCCCCCAGGCCATGTCATGCCTGCAAACAAACAAGTCATTGGAAGAGGGACTGCCCTCAGTCCTGAAGGGGAAGAGGTGGGCTCCTGTTCCCGAAATGGCCATCATGCTGGATGACAGGTGGCCAGGGGATTCTGGCAGCTCCCCGCAACAAGATGTCTATCTCCACCGAGGCATCCCAGGTAGTCCTTGACATGGCAGGTCAAAAAAATCAATTTCTTAACTGATATAAGAGCCATTTATTCGGTCTTAATTTGTCATGCGGGAACCTCACTCCTCCAAAAGCTGTACTGTGACTGATGTCAATGGAAATCTCAGGTCCATTGTTTCCCTGGGCCTTTCACTGGCCAATTTGAGTGGTGGTTGATTTCACATGCCTTTCCTATTGTGCCTCAGTGTCTTACCTCTGTCCCTGGGAGGGGCCTTTTGAGCTCCCTTGGGGCCATACTCCAGTTAGGAGCCCCCAGGGAGCCCCGTATTTTAACTCTCAGACAGACAAGCCAGAAGAGCAAGATTCTATTCTTAGCCATATTCTACAAGCAGTAGACCCTTCAGCATGGGACAAGGGAATCCCTGGAAGCCCATAAACGCCCAACCAGTGAGAATTAGCCTTAGACTAGAAACGTCTTATCCTAAAAAGAAAAACCATCCTATAAAGTTGGAAGCACAAGAAGGGTTTGCAACCCCTCGTGGATAAATTCCTAAGGCATGGCCTCTTGGTGTCCTGCCAGTCTCCATGCAAAACTCCTATCCTGCCAGTTGTTAAGCCAAATGGGGAATATAGGATGACTCAAGACCTTAGGGCAATAAACAAGGCTGTGATCCCTACACATCCCCTTGTGGCCAATCCTTACAAGATACTCGCCCAGGTCCCTGAAAACGCTAAAGGGTTTACTGTTCTCAGTCCCAAAGATGCCCCAGTTCATCCTTTATCACAATATCTTTTTGCACTTGAGTGGACTGACCCTGACTCAGACATACCTGGATGGTATTGCCTCAGGGATATCGGGACACCCTGCACTTGTTCTCCCAGGCCCTAGGAAAGGAGCTAAAGGAAGTACTTAAGAGAAGGTGCTATTATACAATATGTGGATGATATCTTAATATGTCGCCCCACAAGGGAGGCCTCAGATCAAAACCACCATGAAGTTTTTAATTTCCTTGGAACCCATGCTTACAGAGTCTCTCAGAAAAAGGCACAGATTCCAAAGCAACAGGTTAAATACCTGGGATAAATTATAAACCTGGGGAGTATATAGCTATCTCCAGAGAGAAAACTAGCTACATTGGGCCTATGTACCCCCAAAGACTAAGAAACATCTCTGTACCTTTCTAGGCATGGCAAGATTCTACAGAATCCTGGATTTGGGCTAGTGGCCAAACCCCTGTATGAAGCCATCAAAGGCCCAGATACAGAGCCTTTACTCTGGAATGGGGAGCAGGAAAAGGCTTTTTGCAATAACAAGCAGGCCCTAACTGGAGCCCCTGCTCTGGGTCTCACCAACTTAAACAAGCCATTCTTCTTGTAAGTAGTTGAAAAACAAGGGACAGCCCTGGGGGTTAGGACAAAAGCTAGGGGAAGTTCCCCAGACCATAGACTACTTCTCCAAGCAACTAGACTCCATGGCCAAGGCTGGCCTGGTTGCCTCCAGGCAGTAGGTGCCATCATTTAATTGGTTGAAGAAGCAACAAGCTTACCTTTGGGCAGTCACTTCAAGTCCGGACCCCTCATCAAGTACAGGGGATCCTAGAGATGAAAGGCCATCACTGGCTAACAGGAGGCTGTCTTACTAAATACGAGGCTTTACTTCTTGATTCTCCAGAAGGGACTCTCAAAACCTGTCACACCCTGAACCCAGCTACATTGACGCCTGCTGAGGAACCAGAGCTAATACATTCATGCCTTGAAACCTTGGACCAAGTCTATTCCTGGAGGTCGGATCTAACAAATCAAGCCATAGAAAAGCCTGAGGAGGAATGGTTTACTGATGGCAGTAGTTTTGTCAGATATAGAGTCAGAAGGGGAGGGTAGGCTATTGTGGGCACACGTGGCATCAGAGAAGCAAAACCTTTGCCACCTAACACCTCAGCCCAAAAGGCTGAACTGCTAGCTCTAACCTGAGATTAGGAGAAGGAATCTAATCTGATTCTAGGAGAAGGAAAGGTTGCCAATACATACACAGACTCAAAATATGCCTTCCTTGTTCTACTTGCCCTCGCAGCAAGAGAGGAGAGAGAGCGCATGTGTGTGTTAATCGCTCAGTCGTGTTCAACTTTGCGACCCATGGATTGTAGCCCACCAGGCTCCAGGCTCCTCTGTCCACGGAATTTTCCAGGCAAGAATACTGGAGTGGGTTGCCATTCCCTTCTCCAGGGGATCTTCCCAACCCC
>NW_011494622.1:2838369-2839344 GCF_000754665.1 Bison bison bison
AAAAAAAAAAAAAAAAACAACTCTCCTACAAAGCGTGAGACTGAAATTTTACACCTCATAGAAGTGTTCCTAAAACCAAAGCAGGTAGCAGTCATCCACTGCTATGGACACCAAAAGGGAATTGCCCAAGTTATCCAGAGAGACAACAAAGCAGATCAGGAAGCTAAGAAAGCAGCCCAGATGCCCAGAAATGAAATGGCTCTAATCCCATCCCTTACCCCTTCTAACCTTATACTCCCAGGCATTCAACTTCTGAAGAGAACTGGGCACGAGATAGAGGGGGAATGAAGGGAGCAGATGGTTGGTGGCACATAGATCAGAAATCGCTCATACCTCTCTGTGATCACTGGAACATTATTAAAGGGCTACCTGATTCTCTGCATCTGCAGAGAGCTGCAAGGTCTATGAGAGTTTTCCAACTTTTTACAGGGAAAGGGCTCCCGGAGATGATTAAAAGAGTCACTTGAGCCTGTGACCTTTGCACCACCCATAACCCAGGAGGCAACATCAAGCCTCCCCTTCACGATCACCCAGCCCAGCGTCGAGGGACTCACCCAGGAGAGGACTGGCAAAGAGATTTCACTCAGATGCCCTTCCAGGGCTTCAAACAGTTATTTGTCTTTATAGATCCATTTATTAGTCTTTATAGATATCTTTACTGGATGGATAGACGCCTTCCCTACTAGAGCAGAGAAGCCAGTTGAAGTACTGAGGCACTCCTTGATTCGGATTGCCTGGCCACCTTCAGAGTAACAGTGGACCTTCGTTTGTAGCAAAGGTGTCACATGACAACGTTCGAAGGCTTTAGGAATTAAATACCATCTCTATTTATCCTGAAGACCTCAGTCCTCGGGAAAAGTGGAACAGGCTAATTATACACTAAAGAAAACCTTGGGCAAACTCTGTCAGGAAACGTCAGAGTCGTGGTATCGCCTGCTGCCAATAGCCCTCTTAAGGGTCAGCGCAGCTCCTAAA
>NW_011494622.1:2839444-2850165 GCF_000754665.1 Bison bison bison
TAAGCCCTTTTGAAATGACATATGGAAGGCCATTCCTCACTACTCTAGACATGCTAACTAACCCAGAAATCCGGGCTCGTCTTGTGTACATTATAAATCTGGGGCAGTTCCAGAAAGCTATATAAGAATATGGCAACAGAGTACAGCCCTCTCCAGATGCAAGGCCCCCTTATCCTGCAGCAAAACCTGGACACTGGGTACTTTTAAAGGCCGGGAGGAATGAGTCCCCCAGCAACCAGCTGCTCCCCAAACAGTTCTTACCAAGTTCTGAGCACCCCGAGGGCAGTCAAACTCCAGGGGGTCACCAGCTGGGTTCATTTATCCAGGTTTAAAGTTGTCCCCTCTGATATGTCACAGGAACCTGAGGGCCCACCTTCCGGCCATCCCTATGAATCCACCCCTCCTCCAAGTCTCCACAGGACTCAGAGGACCCAGGACAGCCTGAAAATCCCAGGTGGATGAGTGAGCCTCCAGAAGACCTGAAGCTGCTATTCAGAAAGGCCAAAAATCTTCTTAAACCCTAAGTACCCATAGCAACTATCCTCTTTATGCTTCCCAGCACTCAATCCACTCACAGAGTAATATTGTGCTGTTCTGTGCATAGTCGCTCAGTCGTGTCCGACTGTTTATGACCCCATGGACTGTAGCCCACCAGGCACCTCAGTCCATGGGGATTCTCCAGGCAAGAATACTGGAGCGGGTTGCCATATCCTCCTCCAGGGGATCTTTCCAACCCAGGGATCGAACCCAGGTCTCCCCCATTGCAGACAGATTCTTTACCATCTGAACCACCAGGGAAGCCCACAGAGTAATGATCTGGTACATGTAGATAACTATTGTCTTCTTTGCTCTCATCCTTGCTCTTGGAATCCACTGAACTCTGCTTATGCTGGGTGATTTAAATATGACCCTGACTGATGCTACTATGAAGTAGTCCATTGCCTTAGCTTTTCTATGCCTATTTCCCTTATCTACAGAATGGACAGACAACTCTCTGGTCTGCATTGTACAAACTCTTGCTTCCTCTACTCAGTTCACAAAATGTTTCTCAATTTTGAACCAGCCCATTGTTCTGTGTCCAGTTCTGTTGCTTCTTGACCTGCATACAGGTTTCACAGGAAGCAGGTAAGGTGGTCAGGTATTCCCACTCTTTAAGACTTTTCCAGTTTGTTGTAATCCATACAGTTGAAGTCTTTAGCATAGTCAATGAAGCAGAAGTAGATGTTTTTCGTATTGTGATATCTGATTCATAACTAAATTTGGAAAACAAAAGCTATGAGATCTCTTGGTGTCTATTTAGATATATGTATGTCTCAGTATGTGTCTTTGGATAATATTGCTGATTGCTGAGACTGGTTTGTAAATGAGCTCTAAAAGTGTCCAAAATGCAGTACTTGGGTGTGATCTCAAAAATGACAGAGCGATCTTGGTTCATTTCCATTCAATATCACAGTAATCCAAGTCTATACTCCAACCACTAATGCCGAAGTTCAAGTTAAACAGTTCTATAAAGACCTACAAGACCTTCTAGAACTAACACCAAAAAAAGATGTCCTTTTCATCATAGGGGACTGGGATGCAAAAATAGGAAGTCGAGATACCTGTTGGCCTTGGAGTACAAAATGAAGCAGGAAAAAGGCTAACAGAGTTTTGCCAAGAGAATGTGCTGGTCATAGCAAACAACCTCTTCCAACAACACAAGAGATGACTCTACACATGGACATCACCAGACAGTCAATTCCAAAATCAAATTGATTATATTCTTTGCTGCCAAAGATGGAGAAACTCTATACAGTCAGCAAAAATAAGACCAGGAGCTGACTGTGGCTCAGATCATCAGCTCCTTATTACAAAATTCAGTCTCAAATTGAAGAAAGTTTGGAAAACCACTAGACCATTCAAGTATGACCCCAATCAAATCCCGTATGATTATACAGTGGCGGTGATGAATAGATTCAAAGGACTGGATCTGATAGACAGAGTGCATGAAAAACTATGGACAGAGGTTCGTAACACGGTACAGGAGGTGGTGACCAAAACCATCCCCATGAAAAAGAAATGCCAGAAGGCAAAGTGGTTGTCTGAGGAGGCCTTACAAATAGCAAAGAAGAGAAGTGAAAGGCAAAGGAGAAAAGGAAATATATACCCATCTGAATGCAGAGTTCCAGAGAATAGCAAAGAGAGATAAGAAAGCATTCTTAACTGACCAATGCAAAGAAATAGAGGAAAACAATCGAATGGGAAAGATCTCTTTAAGAAAATTGGAGATACCAAGGGAACACCTCATGCAAAGACAGGTACAATAAAGGACAAAAATGGAAAGGACCTAAGAGAAGCAGAGGAGATTAAAAAGAGGTAGCAAGAATACACAGAAGAACCGGACAAAAAAAAAAAACTCTTAATGACCTCAATAACCACGATGGTGTAGTCACTCACCTAGAGCCAGACATCCTGGAATGTGAAGTCAAGTGGGCCTTAGGAAGTATTACTATAAACAAAGCTAGTGGAGGTGATGGATTTCTAGCTGTTTTATTTCAAATCCTAAAAGATGATGCTGTTTAAATGCTGCATTCATTGTGCCAGCAAATTTGGAAAATTCAGCAGTGGCCACAGAACTGGAAAAGGTCAGTTTTCATTCCAATCCCAAAGAAAGGCAATGCCAAAGAATGTTCAAATTACCATAAAATTGCACTCATTTCACATCCTAGCAATATTATGCTCAAAATCCTTCAAGCAAAGCTTTAACAGTATGTGAACCAAGAACTTCCAGATGTCCAAACTGGATTTAAAAAGACAGAGGAACCAGAGATCAAATTGGCAACATCTGCTGGACCATAGGAAAAGCAAGAGAATTTCAGAAAAACATCTACTTCTGCTTCATTGACTATGCTAAAGTCTTTGCTGTTTGGATCATAACAAACGGTGAAATAAAGAGATGGCAATACCAGGCCACATTACCAGCCTCCTGAGAAACCTGTATGCAGGACAAGAAGCACCAGTTAGAACTGGACATGAACAACAGTTCCAAAATGGGAAAGGAGTACATCAAGGCTGTATATTGTCACCTGCTTATTTAATTCCTATGCAGAGGACATCATACGAAATGCTGGGCTGGATGACTCACAAGCTAGAATCAAGATTGCCAGGAGAAATAACAACCTCAGACATGCAGATGATACCACTTTAATGGCAGAAAGTGAAGAGGAACTAAAGAATCTCTTTATGAAGGTGAAAGAGGCGAGTGAAAAAGCTGGCTTAAAACTCAACATGCAAAAAACTAAGATTATGTCATCTGGTCCCATCACTTCATGGCAAATAGATGGGGAAAAAGTGGAAACAGTGACAGACTATTTTCTTGGGCTCCAAAATCACTGTGGACAGTGACTGCAGCCACAAAATTAAAAGATGTTTGCTCCTTGGAAGAAAAGTTAAGACAAAACTAAACAGTGTATTAAAAAGCAGAGACATCACTTTGTGGACAAAGGGTCTGTCTAGTTCAACCTAGGGTTTTTCTAGTAGTCATGTATGGATGTGAGAGTTGGTATAAAGAAGGCTGAGCACCAAAGAACTGAGGCTTCTGGTACTTCAGAAGACTCTTGAACATCCCTTGGACTGCAAGGAGATTAAACCAGTCAATACTAAAGGAAATCAACCCTAAATATTTCATTGTAAGGACAGATGCTGAAGCTCCAATACTTTGTCCACCTGATGTGAAGAACTGACTCCTTTGAAAAGACCCTGATGCTGGGAACGATTGAAGGCAGGAGTAGAAGAGGGTAACAGAGGGTGAGATGGTTGGATGGCATCACTGATTCAATGGACATGAGTTTAATCAAATTCTGGAAAATAATAAAGGACAGGGAAGCCCATGGCATCCCAAAGAGTCGGACACAACTTACGGACTGAACAACAATAACACAAAGAAAAGTAAGTGCTTATAAATCAAACAATTCTAAATACAAGAGAATAAACCTAAATGAATTCCAGGTTCACCTGAACTGGGAAATATTCAATATTAAGTACCTGGTATTAGTGTTTGTTTGTTGATCTAACAAATGTAGACTTGTCTAAGAGTCATTAATATTAAGCAGAATATTTTCATTGTTCCTAGGTTTAACATAAATTAAATATTGCTATATCTGTTACAAGTTTGTCAGCAAGGAAAGTTCCTCGAGTTAAGAAACTTCCCAAAAAATGTAAATGAAATATGCGATTTTAGATAAATTCAATTAAGAGTAATTATGCTTTAGGAATCTCTGCCTAAAATACTCTCTCCCGATTTTGGTAGCCTGAATTTCTAGGGTTATGCTAAACTCAGTGATGAAAGTTTAAGAACAGCTAGATCATTTCCAAATAAAATAAGATTCTGAAACACTGACTACTGAAAACGAATTTCTTCTTACAAAAAAACTAAAGAGATTTTGGACTATTAGTGAATAATGTTTGGTACCATCCTGACCTGTTTTCTATTTTAAAAGTTTCTTCAGAATTATTACTGGTTTTTATGCTCACCAGTCTATAGAATGCTAATGTAAAGGTCAGCTCTTGGTTGCTTAAGGAAAGTAGGATGTGTGTTTCTGATAAAGAAGATATGAGGAAAGGAATTACATTTTATGAAGGGAAAAGGAAGTAGGTCTAACGTACAGGTGACTGCTCCAGGTTGGGAGAACAAAGTAACGGGTACAGAAAGTGATTAGGTGTGTGGAAAATGGACCCTGAGAAAAGTTTTGTACATGGTTAAGACCAAGTTTAAAAACAAATTTAATTAAGTTTACTTTTAAATTGATAGCCAATGGGAATTTGCTGGATGGGGAGGCAGTGGGAGGGATGTTCAAGTGGAAGGAGGGATGGGTAAACCCACTGACCACTGATAGAAACCGATGTTTCCCAGAGAGCTTCCCTGGTGGCTCTAATGGTAAAGAAACAGCCTTCAATGCAGGAGAGCCAGGCTCAATCCCTGGGTCAGCAAGATCTCCTGTAGAAGGAAATGGCAACCCACTCCAGTATTCTTGCCTAGAGAATCCCATGGACAGAAAAGCCTGGCGAGCCCCGGTCCACGGGGTCACAGAGAATCAGGCACAACTAAGCGACTAACACTTCACTTCAGAAAGCAGTGCAATGCTCTATCCTTCCATTAAAAATAAAAACATCAAAAAATAATAATAAAATAGAAGATTTATAGCGAGGACTTTGGGATAAATACCAGTTTCTGAATTGGAAGAAATTAAAGAATTCTAATGGGAAACCTGATGACTTCACAAAAGTTAACAAAAGGACTGAATGAACTGGCAAATATGCTTTCAACTTTTATGGTTTCTATCTGAAAAATTACTGGTTTGAATCAGTGTTTTCCAGATGTAAGGAAAACCTTCCCCTCAAACTAATTATGATACTAATTTGGTGAATATACTTTACAAACAAACTGAAACATTTATCTTTTCTCTCTGACCCCCCAAGAGATTGGAAACTCTTAGATTTCCAGGAACTTTATCAGGCAAGTTAGAAACATTATCTCACTAACAGATACAAAAATCGCAAGAACTTTTGGAGACCTTGAGAAGGGAGGAATTCACCTAGATCTGTTAGGCAAAATCTGTGATAAGCCTTTTGCATGACTTTCCTCACCCTGAAAGATTTTATTTTAAAAGTTCAGTCTGAGACCCTATAAAAGTTTCAGCAAAGCAAAAAAGTCTATGATCAATTATGATTAAATAAATCATCATGCCAAGTTTATTGAGACTAGACATATTTCGCAAACAAACTAGTCTCAATTTGGTTATATTTGGTAAAAACAAGGGTAATTTTAGAGAGAAAAAGATGTTTCAATGAATGTTAAATCCAAGTTTGTTAATAGACGTCTGTATCTACTAAGACTCATTTCCTGGATAGTTCTTTGCTGTTATGTTAATGTAAAATTTAATTGAATTATTAAAAGACATTCAAAGTTTCTTTCTGAAGCTTATCTCAGTAATCTATCTTTGGAAAAAGATCAGATGCCTCATGACCTGCAAGCAAGACTGGAAAAAGACGTAATTTAAGGAACTGTCTCCAATCTAGATAGAAGGATCTTTTTATCAGGTACTCTTAACTAGCTCATGCACAGTGAATTTGCAGGGAAGTAGATGATATCAGAAGCAGACAGCTTGCCCAAGATGCCGGACTTGATTCATATGATCATTTATAACGCTTTCTTGACTTCCTGGACCTTTGCATATAAGCCAAATGTTTTCTATCAAGGACATGATCCTATGCTAGTTTAAGACTCAGTCCAATTGTTGGGTTTGTGGCCAATTACCTGTGTCTAGTACTTCTGGGGAGAAGGCAGTGGCACCCCACTCCAGTACTCTTGCCTGGAAAATCCCATGGATGGAGGAGCCTGGTAGGCTGCAGTCCATGGGGTCGCTGGGAGTCGGACACGACTGAGCGACTTCACTTTCACTTTTCACTTTCATGCATTGGAGAAGGAAATGGCATCCCACTCTAGTGTTCTTGCCTGGAGAATCCCAGGAACGGGGGAGCCTAGTAAGCTGCCGTCTATGGGGTCGCACAGAGTCGGACACGACTGAAGCAACTTAGCAGCAGCAGCACTTCTGGGTTACCTTGGTGGATTTCTCCCCTCAGCGCTCTGACAGCATACCCCTTAGGGAGTTTATTGGGCTTACCTCGTAGCTCAGATGGTAAAGAATCTGCCTGCAATGCAGGAGACCTGGGTTGGATCCCTGGTTCAGAAAAATCCCCTTGGAGAAGGGAATGGCACTTTCCCACTCCAGTATTCTTGCCTAGAGAATTCCATGGACAGACCATGGGATCACAAAGAGTTGAACATGATTGAGCAACTCACACAGGAAGCTTATTTTAGAATTCAGTCCTGTTCTGTCTATTCATGATATTGCTAGATGGGATAATTAATAATACCTGCTCTGACCCTGGGAGACGGCAATGGCACCCCACTCCAGTACTCTTGCCTGGAAAATCCCAGGGACGGGGGAGCCTGGTGGGCTGCCGTCTATGGGGTCGCAGAGTCGGACATGACTGAAGTGACTTAGCAGCAGCAGCTCTGACCCTGGCAATAGATTTAAATTTACTCTTAGGGTCACTCAAACTCAGAGTGATGAACTAAGTCTCAATCAAAAGCTGAAACCTCTTGTCTACTAAAAGGAAAACTCTCACAATTATGGGATGGATCTATAGTCCATGGTTAATACCAGGTTATGGTCTTTTAAGTTTAAAAGTTCCTCTATGTTGGGAACAATTAAATCATACTAAAATAATCAACCTATGTGCTTAGTCGCTCAGTCATGTCCAACTCTTTGTGACCCCATGGACTGTGGCCCACCACGCTCCTTTGTCCATGGAGGTTCTCCAGCCAAGAATACTGGAATGGGTTACCATGCCCTCCTCCAGGGGATCTTTCCAACCCAGAGATCGAACTCAGGTCTCCCACATTGCAGGTGGATTCTTTACCATCTGAGCCACCAGGGAAGCCCAAATGATCAACCTAGTAATATTATAAAACTAGGCTGGATGCCTTATGAACTATGCTTACAATTACCCTTAGAGAGTGATCGGTATGGAACTCTGCTGATTTATGGTACTAATTTATGGCTCAGCTTCTAGCAAGATGAATAGGAAGGTGCAACCTGGGATTCCCATGAACTCAAGGTCATATACGTAATAAATTAGAGGCAATTTGAGCCAATCTAATGTTGATGTGAGCTCAATGAGTCAAGAGATCGGTATTCTACTGGTATGACCATTTAGCACCTATGTTTTTGTGTGTGTGCTTTCAGTAGGATTGGAGCCTGTAACTGGTCATATTGAAGCCTTAAGAACTTTCACTCAATAAGCTTTAAATGAGAGTAACCAGGCTATTAGTCTACTGAACTCTGAGGTCTCTATGATGAGGAAGGTGGTGCTACAAAACTGCACGGCCCTTGACATCCTTAGAGCATCTCAGGGAAGCAGCTGCGCCATAATTCACACTGAATGTTTTCTCATACCTGATGAATCCTCTAATATAACACATTTGATGGGCTGTATGAAAAATTAGATTTCTGCCTTAAGTGACCCATTGCATAGTCTAGACAATCTTTATTAAAAACAAAAACAAAAAAAATGGTATGGTATGGGAGGCTCATGGCTGAAATATTATAATTCCACTAATGTTACTAGCTATATTATTTGTATATTGCCTGTTTTACAAGATTATTGTCTCTTTTATTACCAAGTATATGACTGAGCCTGCAATGAAATGAGCTTCTCCCCGGAATGTGTAGAAAACAATGATAACTAGACTTGAAGCTATTGATCAAATGTATGTGATCAATGATTGTAATAGTGTAACTCTAGATATGGGAAGATGCAATGAGAGGGAATATTTTCCTGAACCATAACTACAAGACCGGTATCCAGAGATCTTTGATTATCAAGACCTAGTCTAGTAATAGCACACTGAGTGATCTACCAGCAAAAAAAACCTTTAGAACCGGGAGTGAGTCTTCCTAGCAACACGGGACAGAATGGTCATGAAAAGCCTCCCCAAGTATGGTTGAATTTATGACCACAAGGGGGCCCTGTCAACTACAGATTGGCACTTGCCAAGAGCATTGTCAAGGACTGAACGAGGGCATTTGCCACCTGCCTCTGTGGAGACTGACCCTGTGCAGCTGCAACTGTTGACCTTCAACACCTGCACAGAGTCCAGGGTGGAGTGAGGCACTCTGGGCTCCAGGGAATCTGGTAGGCCAGGTCATTAGATAGTTGGATTTTTTTTTTCCCCAAAAAAACAGATTTTATGATCCCAATCCTTGTACCTCCTCATGTCTAGAAACACACTAAATCCCTTCATGACAACATCAGATCCGCTCAACTAGCAAAAATCCTTTTGCAAAATGAGTACTTAATTGTATTGAGCTCCCCCTTCACCAAAAGTTTATATATTGACCTTCCCCACTGCCTCTTTGGAGCAGTCTCCCAGATCTCTCTCGGGTGCTGTCTCCCGGGCTGCAGTCCTCATTTTGCCTCAAACAAAACTTAACTTGCCTCTCTAAACTTGTGTATTTCTTTTAGTTCATACCCCCAGGCTTCAGGCCTCAGTTTGTCTGCCAAACAAAACATAATTCTCAACTTTTAGGTTATGCTTTTTTTCCCCTAGTTGACAAGCCCTGGCAGGCTCATACAGGAAGTCAGCCCTGCTCTCCGCTAAAATTTCAGGCAAAGACCATATTTCAATCACTGTTCTTGTTCATGCATGTGCGCGCATGCACTCACACACAGTTAAATAATAATAAGAGGAGAGGATGAGGAGAAGGGGCAGGAACGATGCTTCAGATGTGTAGGGTCCCAAGACAGCCTCACATCAGGGGACTTCCTCAGGAAAACAGGAAGAGATATCAAGGCCCCCAACCTTTCTGGTCCCCAAATCAAAGACTTCATAATAGCAGTATGGGGTGATTTGAATCTGAATAATACATGGGCTGAAACCAGAGGGATACAAAAGTTTGAAATTCCCGAATTGTCCTGTCAGGAGCTCTGAGCACAGCTGTTTTATTTATATCCCAGCATCAAACAAACACTTTTATCCCACAAATTCCTCGGAAGTGGCTTCTCCCCGCCCCCCTCACCCTCACCCAACCCGCAAGTGCTAATGCTAATATAATTTCTGCCCCGCCAGCCACAGTTTTGGAAGACATTCTCAGTTTTTGACAGGTAGGAAATTTGCATTTCCATTAGCGAGGCCTTTGTCAATTGTGAGTCATAAAAGCCCGGGAAGAATAGGGTTGGGGGAAACGCACTGTACTTTAAAAAGGGAGACTTCATTGCACAGTTCCACGGAAGGTACCTAACGAGATAAAGGCTGTGAACGGGACTCGGGCAGATGAGAAACCTCACAATAAGGCAAGCATATGAATGCAGGCACCTGTCACCGGGCAAGCAGAGGGGTCTGACTGTGACTTTACTAGTTTGCAATCTACTGCGTTTACCATTAAAATAATAACGCTCTCCGAGGTGATAAGGGGTATTTGGTGCCGCCAGCCCAGGACAAGTGTTTCTCGCTCCTGCTCCATTAGCCGCGACTATAATCTTCTCATTTAAAATCGCTCCCGTTTGGCCACAGCGGCTCCAGCAGGGCTTGGAGGGGCAGGCGGGGAGGGCGGGTGGTGATTTGTGTATGTGATTTGTTTTACTCTTTCTCTTGGGAAAGTCAAGATGCTCAAGAAAAATAAAAGCTCCCGAATCCCCAGCAGCAGAAAGAATGATGCCACAGCGTTGCTTCATTTGTTATCTTATTTGCCCTTCAAACGCGGTCCCCCGAACACTCACGCAGTTAAATAATTCAGCGGCTGCCATTAAATACTAAAAGGAGCAGGGAGGGGGAAAGATAGTAACAGCCCCGGGGCCAGGAAAACACGCATCTCCTAAGAAGCAAGAGACTCCTCCAAAAGGATGTCAGGCCTTTGCAAGAGGCTCCCAATGCAGAGAGTGAACCCTCCTTGTTTTAGAGAGATGAAGGAAGGGGGAAAATCAGAGGTAAGTGGCAAGCACACAGTTTCTAGTGGTGAGCCGGGCATGAAGCCCCGTTTCTCTTGGTTCCTGACACGGTGGTCCTGTGGGTGTCACTGCTTCTCACCGCCCCCTCCCTCCTACATTCAGTGCTCACATTATTTATGGAGTGACTACTCCCCCAGGTACTGAGGGTAGGAAGCAAAAGGGGAAGGACC
>NW_011494622.1:2850265-2856442 GCF_000754665.1 Bison bison bison
AAGGACCCTATCCTTGCTCTACAAGGAAGGCTCTGCACCTCCGTGTTGGAGAGAGTGGATAAATGAGAGTCAACAAAAGGAAAGTCAACAAGTACACACCGTTATGTTAGTTGTTGTTTAGTCCAAGTTAAGTCATGTCCAACTCTTTGCAGCCCCAGGGACTGTATCCTGCCAGTCTCCTCTGTCCACAAGATTTCTGAAGCAAGACTACTGTAGCGGGTTGTCATTTCCTTCTCCAGGGGATCTTCCTGATCCAGGGATGGAACTCAAGTCACCTGCATTTGCAGGTGGATTCTTTACCACTAGCACCACCAGGGAAGCCCTTAATGTTGAGAAAACTAGGTATAAGAGCCCAGAGGGCTTCCTAATGTTGACACTCCTCCCCCCGACCCCGACCATGGGCCAGTGCCGCACCCCATGAAGAGAAGAGCTGGTAGCCCTCGTAGCATCAGCATCCTTGCCAGTAGTGCTCCCAAAAGGAAGACGGCAAAGCTGAGCAAACACGCCCAGTCCAAGCTTCCCAGAGCTGCCAACCAGTGCTACAGTCCAGGGGGGTGAAAGGCGGAGAGAGGCCAGGAGATTATGGGGACCAAGCTCCCTCAACAAGGAAGGACACATCAGTTGCAGAGGAGACGCGTCCTGCCAACCCAGGTGAGAGGCGATGGAAGGTGAGAGTGAGGTACTGGTGAGAGAAGTGGAGAGCATCCAATCACATGTGGGCTCAAAGATTTCTTGCTGGGGCCCCTGCCCCTGGGGAATCTATCACATCAAGGACCCCCAGGAAATACTTATCAATGAAAACATTAGCCACTGGCAGCGCCCTTCTGCACACAGGCCCGCTCCAGCAAGAACGAAGCTCACCCCGGCTGGTTCCAGGAGGAGATCCAGTGTCCTTGTCACAGCTCCTTTGGGCGCCTGAGAATAAGACTGTATTGTGCGTGTCTGACGTTTCTCTTTTTACAAGTGGAACAGCTTCTAGCCCCTCTGTAACCTTTGCTCATCGCTGCTGTTGATTTGCTGCAGTTTTATACTTTATTGCTCTTAAAATTCAGAGAGCAGAGCCCGGCGCGAAGGCCTGTCATGTCGCCTGACCTCCGCTGTGTCTGCTCGGTGACACTGGGTTGCCCCCTGCCCCTCCCAGCCCCTCTGTCAATACTGGCGCGGCGCTGGCCGTTGCTTTCTGCCTCTGAGACCCAGTAATCCCCGAGGTTTTGTCAGCTGTGCTGACTCCCACCTGGATATGCATAAAATACCTTGTATTCAGCCCTTAGAAGCATGTTATCCATGTTATTACTCAAAGACACCTTATTATTCATCAAACGTCTGTCTAGATCAAACTTAACTAGATTGCGGGGACTCCTCTTCTGTCTTCTGAGCTTCGCCAATTTGGAGGCATTTGCAGGAGCATGAGGAAGGGGCCTGGGGGCATCACCGGCTCCTCCAGCCTCACCCAGGGCCCTTCACAGCAGCTCTTCTGGGCCTCCAGAAGCAATAAGCAGCCAGGGCCATTCCTCTCCACCCCACCCCACCATTCTGCTCTGGGCCAGTGTTTCCCAAACTGAAGGTGTGGGGACATTTCCAAAGCACCACCCATCATGATGAGTGAACGGCTTCTCAGAAGTGGGCTGTGAGATGAACATAAGCTCCATGGTCACGTGGTCTGCCACCTAGCACTTTAGCCTGGCGGGTACAGCCCACCTCAAGCGTTCTCAGGCCTCCTTGGTTTCCTCCTACATCTCTGAACCCTACACGCCGCTTGAACGCCGCTGGAACTCAAGGCTACCTTTGGCCCTTGCACCTCCTTTCAGCCCACTTCCACCTGTCTCCCAGTCCCCATTTCTGTCTTCGTCAACCACATTTTTCCGGTGCAACCCTCTGGACTGGTTCTGTCCAACAGAACTCTCTGTGATGCTAGAAACGTTCTGTAGCCTCGATATTCAAAAGGGGTATAACCACAGGCCACCCTTGAGATCCAACTAGTGAGACTGGTGAACCGAATTTTTCCATTTTATTTAATTTCAGTAGCCACATACGCGAGGTCAAGTAGAAGAAAATGGATTCATGCTACCATCTAGGATGTCACTCAGCCAACAGCAGGGTCTCAGGAATGAAAGAGTACGCGGAGGCGGGCCCACTCTGACGCTGCTGCTCTGCACGACCGTCCCTTCCTTTCCCACCTCCCCACCTCTCTCCCTCCCCACCTCTTCACAGGCAGTTGCCCCTTGGATGTTTCTCTCTTCCTTTCTCGAGGCTGGAAAAGCTCTCTTGTGAGCCGAATTGTGCCCTATTCCCCACTCCCGGGTTTATACGTTTATATGTTATAAACTCCGGGTTTATATGAAGTCCTAACCCCTAGGACCTCAGAATGTGATCTCACTTGGAAATAAGATCCTCAGAAAGAGTTCAGCTGATGCATGGTCATACTGGGTGGTCGTGGGAGGGGGTGGTGGAGCTGGCCCAATCTGACTGCTATTCTTATAAAAAAAAAGAGAAATTTAGGACTTCTCTGGTGGTCCAGTGGTTAAGAGTCCACCTGCCAATACAGGGCACATGGGTTCAATCCTGGTTCAGGAAGATTCCCACATGCCACGGGCCAACTGAGGCTGTGTGCCACAGCTACCAAAGCACAACGAGCAAAGCCACTGCAACGAGAAGCCTGAGCACCATGGCTAGAGAAAGCCCGTGTACAGCCACGAGGGCCCCGCGCAGCCAAAACTCAATAATGCATTGTTTTTTAAAGGGAGAAATTGAAACACAGACTCACACACGCCACGTGTGTGAGGGAGGATGCCACGTGAAGAGCCTGGCTGACACCTCTATGAGCCAAGAAACACCACGGCCAGCAAACCACTGGAGGTCAGGGGAATGAGAAACTCAAACTTCTGACACCTGTGAGCTTATAAACTCCTGCTGTTTAACTACCGCATTCTCATCCCACCCCACCTGTGGCATTTTGTGATGGAAGCCTAGGAAAATAACAGATATTCCGACTAGCTTTTTTTTTTTTTTTTTTGCTATAAAGAAATAAACTGGGGGTGAGAAAGAAACATCATATGTCATATAGGGGCTCTTCAGGTTGAAGGATCTATGTGATTGAGCTTGTATATTGGGCTTCTGCAGTGGCTCAGTGGTAAAGAACCTACCTGCAATGCAGAATATGCGGCAGGAGCCACAGGTTTGATTTCTGGGTCTGGAAGAACCCCTGGAGAAGCAACTGGCAACCCACTCCAGTATTCTTGCCTGAGAAATCCCCTGGGGTCACAAAAGAGTCGGACACGACTTAAGGACGCAACAACATTTTCCAGGATACTCTAATTTCAAATTATCTGTCCCAATTTTCCTTGTAAACACACATGATTCTAACTTCTCAAGCTCCATTATTTTTTAGATCAGAGAACACAGATACAGTATTAATAATCACCATCAAAAGTACTAGCAGATCCCTACTACAAGAAGCCAGGGGCTCACAGAGCCTATGAGAAAGCCATGGCCCTTATTTTCCGGGACACTGAGTCCAAGGCCAGCATACTGATACTACACTGCCATTTATTTCAATTTGCTAACCCAAGCAAGGAATTATTGAGCACCCACTCTTCACTGTGTGGGGTGAGATGTTTAGGCAAGGCCTTAAAAATTAGCAAAGAGAGTGGCGCCAAAGGGAGCTTCATGGTAGTGTTTCATTTCAGGACCTGCCTGCCTCCTGGGGCCCTGGGTAAAGCGCCAGATGCTGGCACACCCCCAGGGACCAACCAAAGGCAGACAAGAGGCGGAGGAGCCCCCGCCCACCCCTCTTCCCCAGCCAGGCTCACTCCTGCCCCAGCTCTGTGCTGTGGCCTCGCTGACACATTGCAGGTGGCCCACCTCTGCCAGGCTGCCGCCCAGAGGTCAGCCTGCTCCACTGCAACTCGGATCCACAGGAAGAACAAATGCCTCTTTCAGTAAAAGGATGCCTCTCACCAGCCCCCCGAGGCAAGCACCACATTCTGGAAGAGCGTGGCCCTGACTGCCACAGGCAGACGAGCTCGGCCACCAGGAGCAGGCGAGTTTTCAGGCTCCACTTCATCCAAAAGGCAGCTGCTGCAGCAACCCCGAAGTTAAAGAGGATGCCTGCTGTGTGCCAGCTGACAGCCTTTATGAGACAAAATTGCAAAAGCCACGGCCCCTGCTTGTGCCCTGAGACCTTCCGTTCAAATACACAGCTTTCCAGGCGTCCTCAACACCTCCCCCGCCTCCCCCCCCCACCCCCCACCCCCCCCCACCACCCCCTGCCGACCCACAGCCATCCCCACATACCTGTGTCCTTGACCATCGGCCTGGGGGACCTCCCTGGCGGTGACTGGCTACCTAGTCAGCTCTCCCTGCATCCTTGGCAAGGTCTGGGCCCTCCTATCCTTCTGGAGAAGATGAGTCCCACCTGTAGGATTTCCACTTATCTCTGTGAAAAGAAAAAAAAAAGTAAAGCAGGGCACATTTAGAACAAAAGCCTCGGCTTTCCCAGGTGGAGCTAGTTGTAAAGAATCTGCCTGCAATATGGGAGCCTGGAGTTCAATCCCTGGGTCAGGAAGATCCCCTGGAGGAGGGCATGGCGACCCACTCCAGTATTCTTGCCTAGAGAATCCCCATGGACAGAGGAGCCTGGCGGACTACAGTCAATGGGGTTGCAAAGAGTGAAGCAAGTTGGCATGGCACACAAAAAGCTTAACCTCCTCTTGGGAAAGTGTTCTCCTCCTGGGACTGGCTTTGCTGTGCCAAGTTCAGCAAGGAAAAGCCAAGGCAGGGACAAAAGCTCTGGGCTGGGGCCGCCCTATGATGGGCAGGTGGCTGGCAGGACAGGACTGGGCCCATCTTCCTCCCAGAACCGCACCTGGGGACTCTATTAGGACCCGAGAGGGGAGCAAAGAGGTGTGCCCATAGTCACCATGGAGAAGCAGAAATCCCAGGTCCCCGACACCGGGCTGCAGCCAATCTGAGGCAGAATGGAGAGTTTTGTTGAACCAGTTCGCCCCCTCTCTCAACCACAGGTTATTCCACTTTGCACTGATGCATATTTAGAGGCTTAATTAATTGACAGCAAGTAACTGCCTGGAAGGGCTTCCCAGTGGCTCTAGTGGTAAAGAACCCGCCTGCCAATGCACGAGACATAAGAGACTCAGGGTTCGATCCCTGGGTCGGAAAGATGCTGTGGAGCCCAGCACAGCAACTCACTCCAGTATTCTTGCCTGGGAAATGCCATGGACAGCCGATGGAGTCACAAAAGAGTCGATCACGACTTAAGGACGCAACAACAACATTTTCCAGGATATTCTAATTTCAAATTATCTGTCCCAATTTTCCTTGTAAACACACATGATTCTAACTTCTCAAGCTCCATTATTTTTTAGATCAGAGAACACAGATACAGTGTTAATAATCACCATCAAAAGTACTAGCAGATCCCTACTACAGGAAGCCAGGGGCTCACAGAGCCTATGAGAAAGCCATGGCCCTTATTTTCCGGGACACTGAGTCCAAGGCCAGCATACTGATACTACACTGCCATTTATTTCAATTTGCTAACCCAAGCAAGGAATTATTGAGCACCCACTCTTCACTGTGTGGGGTGAGATGTTTAGTCCAAGCCTTAAAAATTAGCAAGGAGAGTGACACCAAAGGGAGCTTCATGGTAGTGTTTCATTTCAGGACCTGCCTGCCTCCTGGGGCCCTGGGTAAAGTGCCAGATGCTGGCACACCCCCAGGGACCAACCAAGGGCAGACAAGAGGTGGAGGAGCCCCCGCCCACCCCTCTTCCCCAGCCAGGCTCACTCCTGCCCCAGCTCTGTGCTGTGGCCTCGCTGACACATTGCAGGTGGCCCACCTCTGCCAGGCTGCCGCCCAGAGGTCAGCCTGCTCCACTGCAACTCGGATCCACAGGAAGAACAAATGCCTCTTTCAGTAAAAGGATGCCTCTCACCAGGCCCCTGAGCAAGCACCGCATTCTGGAAGAGCGTGGCCCTGACTGCCACAGGCAGACGAGCTCGGCCACCAGGAGCAGGCGAGTTTTCAGCCTCCACCTCATCCAAAAGGCAGCTGCTGCAGCAACCCCGAAGTTAAAGAGGATGCCTGCTGTGTGCCAGCTGACAGCCTTTATGAGACAAAATTGCAAAAGCCACGGCCCCTGCTTGTGCCCTGAGACCTTCC
>NW_011494622.1:2856542-2861810 GCF_000754665.1 Bison bison bison
TGCCCTGAGACCTTCCGTTCAAATACACAGCTTTCCAGGCGTCCTCAACACCTCCCCCGCCCCCCACCCGCACCCAGCCGACCCACAGCTGTCCCCACGTAACTGTGTCCTTGACCGACAGCCCGGGGGACCTCCCTGGCGGTGACTGGCTACCTGGTCAGCTCTCTCCCTGCCTCTTTGGCAAGATTCCGGCCCTCCTATCTTTCTGGAGAGGATCAGTCCCACCTGTGGGATTTCCACTTATCTCTGTAAAAAGAAAAAAAAAAAGCAGGGTGTATTTAAAAGGGAAGCCTTGTCCTTCCCATGTGGCGCTAGTTGTAAAAAATCTGCCTGCAATGCAGGGGACCCCGGTTCGATCCCCAGGTCGGGAAGAGCCCCTGGAGAAGGAAATGGCAACCCACTCCAGTATTCTTGCCTGGGAGATCCCATGGACGGAGGAGCCTGGTGGGCTACAGTCCATGGGGTCACAAAGAGTTGGACACAACTGAGCATGCTCGCACACTTAGTTGTATAAGGGATGTTATACGACATTTCTCCATCTCTGACTTACTTCACTCAGTATGACAATCTCTATGTTTCATCCATGTTGCTGCAAATGATAAACCGCTTCGTTTATTTCATGAGTCTCCAAAGAAACCAAAGCCCATACAGGCTTTCCAGTCGACTAGGGTAGCTTTCCAGGAATCCATTTCCAGGTTCTCAACTGCCTAAAGTTGATGGGTCCAAAAACATGCCAGCATTGTGCAGTGTTTATCCTCCACTGCATCCTCTTGTGCAATTGTCTTTTCAGTAAGACCTTCCTTATATTGTATCTATACGAGATGACAGCTGTCCATTAACCTTATTGTGGTCATCATTTCATGATGTATGCAAGTCAAATCATTACACTCTACAACTTAAATGTATACAGTGCTGCGATGTCAATTATATTTCAGTGAAACTGGAGGAAGGAAAAAGGAAGACCTTACTGTCTGTCACTCATCCTGAGTCGCTCTGGAGTGTGACCATCTCTGAAAGTGTTAGTGACTCAGTCATGTCTGACTCTGCGATCCCATGGACTGTAATAGCCCTCCAGGCTCCTCCATCCATGGGATTTTCCAGAGAAGAATATGGGAGTGGGTTGCCATTTCCTCTTCCAAGGGATTTCCCGAACCAGGGATCAAACCCAGGTCGCCTGCATTACAGGCAGACTCTTTACCCTCTGAGCCACCTCCATCTCTAGGACACCAGAAAAGGGATAATTCCAGGAAGCATTGTTGCTGAGGAGCCCCTGAGAGTGAGGCATGGAGAGCTTCAGACAGACTTTGATGGGAGCAGTTGATCTGGACAAGGAACCCAGGCATCAGCCCATCCTTCCACCCACCTCTGTACCCACCAGCTACCTGTCTCCAGCTGAGGCCACGTCCTGGCCCATGTCAGGATTCAGGTTCAGAACTGAGGTGGTCAACCTGGGAACTGATACTGCTGCTGCTGCTGCTGCTGCTAAGTCGCTTCAGTCGTGTCCGACTCTGTTGGACCCCGTAGATGGCAGTCCACCAGGCTCCACCATCCCTGGGATTCTCCAGGCAAGAACACTGGAGTGGTCTGCCATTTCCTTCTCCAGTGCGTGAAAGTGAAAAGTGAAAGTGAAGTCGCTCAGTCGTGTCCGACTCTTTGAGACCCCATGGACCACAGCCTACCAGGCTCCTCCATCCGTGGGATTCTCCAGGCAAGAGTAATGGAGTGGGTTGCCATTGCCTTCTCCTGGGAACTGATACATCTTCTACCAAAAGAGGTCTGATTTCACTGACTGATGTGAGAGCAAAGACTGGTTTTGTCATTTCCATCACATGAACTGGATAAGCTAAAATCTGCAGCTCCAAGATTTTAATACAATATGTGTTTGAAGAAGGTGGGCAATACAAAATATGCAGGAAAATAAATCTTTTAAAATGATTTAAACATATAATTAAAATTTTGAGCCGTTTACCTAAAAATGGATACACAGGGTTTCAAAATTCTTTGAGGGGGCTATACAGGCAAAAAGGTCGAGGCCACTGCCTGATTCACAGGTAAGGGGCACAAGAGGGCAAGAAGACCCCAGATTCCAGAGAGGGAAAACCCTCAAATCTACAGGAGGGTGGACTGCAGATTGCAGAGATGGGAGGACCTCAGACTTCAGAGGACAGAGAGAGAATCATAAAAGGATTTTTTAAAAAGAAAGTAAAGGTGTTCAAAAGACCAAGGAAAGGATTCTGAGCATGCAGGGAGGATGAACAAGAATAATCAAGACACTGGGAAATTAAAAGAATTTTTAAAAAAGGAGGAGGGGGGAAACAACAATAATAAACTAGTTATTTCTCTAAAAAGTCTTGAGGGAAGAAACCTAGGCTTTTTTCCAGGAGTTCAGTGAATTCAGGGGATCCTCAAGTTGCATAAGAAAACAATTACATCTTCATTTTCACTAACCTCTAGCTGAAATTTAGCATTTCCTTTCATTATAAAAATGCGGGCACTGAACCACGGCAGTATTAACAGTTCCTATGGTTTGTTCCCAATAGAAATCACAGATATTTTCATATCTCAGTGCTAGGGGCTGCAAATATCTTGAAATATTATTTACCCTTATCACTACTTCAAAATTATGCTGGTTATTAAATCCCAGCTAGATCTCATTATGTAAATCATTAATTTAAAAAGCATGTATTTTTCTCTATCACAAGTTTTAAAAAATATTTTGATAACTGTATATCAATATAACTAGTTTCCATGGTAACTAGTATCTTAGGTAACTCAGTATCTTATTTTACGCACTAAAAAATATTGCTCTGAAAAGGGACCCATAGATGGCCAAAGGGGTCCTTGGCCCCCAAAAGTTTAAGAATCCCTTCATTAAAACTTCCCACATGTTTCTGGTGACAGCACGTTGCAGTGGCAACACTGGAGAAATGGAACAGGGTCAGGCTGAGGACACCCCCAGACTTGCTGACCAGCCTCTGGGCCTTAGTGAAGGAGCAGCCTCCAGCAGTTACAGAACAGACCAGCCTCAAAGCTGGCGACTAAGCCACAGCCCCACCATGTTCCAACACAGGCTGGGGTCCTGGAATCCCAGCCCCCTACATTTCTCATGAAAATCTCAACCACACAGAACTACACTGTGTTCTAACCCAGCCAGTCCCATTCCACAGCCTCGCTTCAGCTTTGGCCGGGTTCAACCTCTGAGATAATCAGGAACAACGCACACACACTTCAGTCTTCACTTGCGCCAGAAAATAAACCATAAATAAGAGCCTCCGGAAGTCAGAAAGCCTGGACCTATCAAAATCATTCTGTACAGCCAGCAGCATGAATTACCTATGAACACAGAGTAATTTTATTCCCACTATTTCCCCCCAGAGGAAACAAGGGAAGCTCATTTTTCTTGGACAAGTGGGAGCAGGGGAAGTCGTTTTTCTCTGAAGGTCATGGGAAGTGATGGAAAGACCATGAACTTGAAGGTCAGGGCTGGGTTTGAATTCCGGCCCAGGGAGAGTTAATAAACCTTTCCACACCCCATTCTCCCCGTCTATAAAATGCTGCTGACCCACCAGAGGTAGCAGGATGGAAAAGTTCACCATGGAAAAGTGCTCTTCCCTTCCTTCATGATAAAATAGAGGAATCCTTCCCCAGGAAAGCAGCAGGAGGTGTTGTCTCAAGAGAACAGACCACAGAACTAATAAAATCAGATGCTTATTAGCGTGGGCTTCCCTGGGGACTAAGATGGTAAAGACCCTGCCTGCAATGTGGGAGACCCAGGTTCTATCCCTGGGTCAGGAAGATGCCCTGGAGAAGGAACTGGTAACCCACTCCAGTCTTCTTGCCTGGGAAATCCCACGGATGGGAGGAGCCTGGTGGGCTGCAGTCCATAGGGTCGCAAAGAGTTGGACATGCCTAAGCAACTAACACATGACATACACATGCTTGTTAGCAGCAAAGTCCATTTTGTATTTCAACAAACTTGAAATTCCCTGTCAGTGCTACATGCCTCTTTGTTCTATCAGAAACCTTCCAGGTTTTTGGTCCAGAATCAGTCACACACACCTTGGTGAGCACCTAAGACTTCCTCACACCACCAAGCAGAACGTCTGTTCCATAGGGGGTCTGCGCTGGGCTTCAGAGTCCAGGGTCCCCCAGGACTGCCCAGGATTTGCAGCAGGGAGTATAGAGGATCTCAGAGCTCTTACAGTGGGGCTTAAGAGGTCTGAGATTCACTGACTGGGGACTAGAAGAGTCCCCCCTCGAAATTATCACAATCTTATTAGCTTTTGGTCTCTACTGGCAAATAATGGTATGTTTTAAATTAGCCATATGGAGAAGCCAGCCATTGGTTCTTCATACCTGGCATTTATTTAAGTGGTCTTCTGACGTGAAGTGAAGTGAAGTTGCTCAGTCATGTCCAACTCTTTGTGATCCCAGGGACTGGAGCCTACCAGGCTCCTCCATCCATGGGATTTTCCAGGCAAGAATACTGGAATGGGTTGCCATTTCCTTCTCCAGGAGATCTTCCCGACCCAGGGATTGAACCTGGGTCTCCTGCATTGTAGGCAGATGCTTTACCATCTGAGCCACCAGGAAAGCCACCAGGTCTTCTGAAGGGAACAGTATAATCCCCTCACTCTTCTTTTGTTAAAAAATTATTTTTTGGCCACACGGAGAAGCATGCAGGATCTTAGTTCCCTGATCAGGGATGAAAGCTGCTTCCCCTACAGTGGAAGTACAGTCTCAACTGCTGGACCGCCAGGGAAATCCCCCCTCACTCTTCTTGATAGGACTGCCCACTTGAATGGCTTCCCACTGCCTCTGGCAACAGCGAGGACTGTTGACCCAAAGTAGACCATATTAATCCTTTTCAGAGCCTCAGACCCTGATGCTGGGGTCCTGAGCAGGCGGTTGTTGCAACCCCTGGACTGCAGCACGCCAGGCTTCTCTGTCCTTCACCATCTCCTGGAGCTTGCTCAAACTCACATCCATTGAGTCGGTGATGCCATCCAACCATGATCCTGTCTTCCCCTTCTCCTCCTGCCTTCAATCTTTCCCAGCATCAGAGTCTTTTCTAATGACTTGGTTCTTCACATCAAGTGACCAAAGTATTGTTACTTCAGCTTCAGCATCAGCACTTCTAATGAATAGTCAGGATTGATTTCCTTTAGGATGGACTGGTTGGATTTCCTTGCAGTCCAAGGGACTCTCAAGAGTCTTCTCCAACACCACAGTTCAAAAGCATCACAGCAAAAGAGACACTGATGTATA
>NW_011494622.1:2861910-2862219 GCF_000754665.1 Bison bison bison
ACCCAGTACACCAGGTGGTGTATTAGCTTCCTATTGCTGCTGCTGCTGCTGCTAAGTTGCTTCAGTCGTGTCTGACTCTGTGCGACCCCATAGACGGCAGCCCACCAGGCTCCACCGTCCCTGGGATTCTCCAGGCAAGAACACCAGAGTGGGTTGTCATTTATTGCTGCTGTAACAAATTCCTACACAATGAGTGGCTTGAACCAACACAAATATATTCAATGTATTCTCCTACAGTTCTGCAGGTCAGAAATCCAGAATGAGATCTTCAGGACTAAAACCGAGGTGTCAACAAGACTGGCTCCTTTC
>NW_011494622.1:2862319-2873607 GCF_000754665.1 Bison bison bison
CAAAGTAATGTCTCTGCTTTTTAATACACTGTCTAGGTTGGTTATCGGAGAAGGCAATGGCACCTGACTCCAGTACTCTTGCCTGGAAAATCCCATGGATGGAGGAGCCTGGTGGGCTGCAATGGGGTCGCTAAGAGTCAGACATGACTGAGCAACTTCACTTTCCCTTTTCACTTTCATGCATTGGAGAAGGAAATGGCAACCCACTCCAGTGTTCTTGCCTGGAGAATCCCAGGGACATCGGAGCCTGGTGGGCTGCTGTCTATGGGGTCGCACAGAGTCGGACACGACTGAAGTGATGCAGCAGCAAAGGTTGGTTATAGCTTTTCTTCCAAAGAGCAAGTGTCGTTTAATTTCGTGGCTGCAGTCGCCACCTGCAGTGATTTTGGAACCCAAGAAAATCAAGTCTCTCTCTGTTTCCATTGTTTCCCCATCTATTTGCCATGAAGTGATGGGACCACATGCCATGATCTTAGTTTTCTGAATGTTGAGTTTTAAGCCAGCTTTTCCACACCCTCCTCTTTCACTTTCATCAAGAGGCTCTTGAGTTCCTCTTTGCTTTCTGCCATAAGGTGGTGTCATCTGCATATCTGAGGTTATTGATATTTCTCCCAGCAATCTTGATTGTAGCTTGTGCTTCGTCCAGCCCAGCATTTCACATGATGTACTCTGCATAGAAGTTAAGTAGCCAGGATGACAATATACAGCCTTGACATACTCCTTTCCCAATTTTGAACCAGTCCATTGTTCATGTCTGGTTCTAACTGTTGCTTCTTGACCTGCATACAGGTATCAAAGGAAGCAGGAGTAGGTTATGTCTATTCCTTTTTTTTTTACAGATTGTTTTTAATGTGGATCATTTTTTAAGTCTTTATTAAATTTGTTACAGCATTGTTTCTGTTTTATGTTTTGGCTTTTTGGCCTCGAGGCATGTGGGATCTTAGCTTCCTGACCTGAGGTCGAACTCACGTCCTCTGCAATGGAAAGCGAAGTCTTAACCACTGGACCATTAGGGAAGTCCCCTCAATTCCTGAGTGGTTCTGGGATCCCTCTACTTTGACTCTGATTTGCTCTGTATCCTCACAACAAAGCCCCGCAACAAGTCAGACTTATTTCTTATGGCATCTGCAACAGACTCCTAATGAATACCCAACGCAGAAACAGTTCTAACAGATCTTCTAACCTCTGCATTCAAGTTGTACGGCCTCTCTGTCCTGCATACACAGCTCAGATCTGTTTTCTTTCTGATTTAACCTCGGTGGCTATAGTTCAGGTTCCTACCATTGTTTGCCTGAACTTCACTCGACCCCTTACCACCTACCTTCCAGTCCCCATGGAAACTTTTCTAAAATGCAAATGGGGTTTTAAAAAATCACAGTGCCACCATTGATGCAGTGAAATTATGCACTCACATATTGCTGGTGGGGTTATAATTTTTACAATCTTTTTGAAAGGCAATTTGGCCATATGTGTTGAGAGTCATTAAAAAAAAATACAGCCTTTGACCCAGCACTGTGACTTACAAGAATCATTTTCCTAAAGAAGCAATCAGAGATACACAGAAAGATTTATGCATGGAATGTTCTCTGAATCACTCACTCATTCACTTATTCCACGAATCTTGATGCTTACTATATGCTAGGCACCGCTATTATCACTTTCTGAAAATGAAGTATTGAGGGGATAAAATAATTGTCGAGTTAGAGGGATTAATTAAGTAAATTTAGTAATGAAATTAATATGATAGGATACTATGTAGTCATTAAATACCACGGTTTTAAAAGAATGGTTAACAACATGGAGAAATCCACATTAAGGGGGAAAAGCCAGTTTTGAAGCAGTACATAAAGTATAACCCCAATTTTGCAAGGAGAAATACACACACTCCCACTAAAATGGTGACAGTGGCTGTCTCTAGGAAATGAGATTATGAGTGATTCTTGTTTTTAGCTCATGTTTGTATATATTCCCAATTTTTAACAATAAACCAGGGAAATGGTT
Source organism: Bison bison bison (assembly GCF_000754665.1). Classification (NCBI taxonomy): domain Eukaryota; kingdom Metazoa; phylum Chordata; class Mammalia; order Artiodactyla; family Bovidae; genus Bison; species Bison bison. The sequence goes on from NW_011494622.1 coordinate 2,864,321, forward strand.
ACTTAAAAATTACTTAAATTTTTTTAAAATTACTTAAAAAGCAATAAGCAAATATGATCATGCCTCCATTCTACATAAAACCCATCAAGAGCTCTTCCTCACTCGCAGAACAAATGCTCCAGCATCAGTTCCCTCCAGCCTCTCCAAACCCTGCCCCTCCCCACATCCTGTAGCTCATCAACCACACAAAACTGCTGTTCTAGAGAACACCGTGATCTTTCATTCCCTAAGACCCCTCTCCACCAGCTGTCCCTCTTCCTGTGCTGACTCTCTCTGTCTTGGTTAATTCATCAAATACTTATGGGGCTATTCAACAAGACTTCTGTGCCAGCATGGATGCAAGAGTGAAGACTGTAGAGAAAGTCCCGGGGACTCATGGAGTTCATCTTCTAGTGGAGGAAGGCAGGTGATTAACACACACCCAGTACACCAGGTGGTGTATTAGCTTCCTATTGCTGCTGCTGCTAAGTTGCTTCAGTCGTGTCCGACTCTGTGCGACCCCATAGACGGCAGCCCACCAGGCTCCACCGTCCCTGGGATTCTCCAGGCAAGAACACCAGAGTGGGTTGTCATTTATTGCTGCTGTAACAAATTCCTACACAATGAGTGGCTTGAACCAACACAAATATATTCAATGTATTCTCCTACAGTTCTGCAGGTCAGAAATCCAGAATGAGATCTTCAGGACTAAAACCGAGGTGTCAACAAGACTGGCTCCTTTCGGAGGCTCCAGGGAGAATTCACGTTGTTGCCTTTTTCAGCATCTAATTGTGATTCGTGGCTTCCCACGGTCTAGAAGCTTCCTCCATCTTCAAGGTGAGGTGAGGAGTATCTTCTCTCCTCCGACCTCCTACCTTCCTCTTAGAAGGACTCGTGATTCCATCAGGTCCCACTGGATAAAGCAGGATAATCTCCCCTATCTCAGGATCTTTAACATAATCATATCTACCCTTTGCCGTGTAAGCTAAGAGATTCACAACTTCCGAGGATGAGAATGTGGGTATTTGAGGGGGACCAGTATTCAGCCTGATGGCATGTGGTGTGTTGTATGTATGGAGTGCTGTGGGAAAAGAAATAAAACAGGTCGAGGCTGCTGTGAATGAATGGGAGTGAGTTTGCTCTTAATATGGGGGAGTCAGAAAAACAATGTAGGGGAGTCAGGTGATGTTTGAGCAGAGACCTTAGACCTGCCTTGGCATTCCTGTGGCTGTCCTGGCAAAAAGATTTCTTTTTCCAAGAACGAGGTCAAGTTCTCCTCCTCTGGGAAACCTTAGAAAGTCTATCCACCACCTCCCCTGGCCAAGCGACTTTCTGTATATCTCATACCATAGGGAAAAAAAATCCTATTCAGTCTTTTTGTTTTGTTTTGTTTTTTGCTTACAGTGGGCTTTGCCTAATAGTTTATGAGCTTCTAGAGAGCAGAGGCAATGTATTGTGACCTCCCCCCAACCCTCCTCAGCACGGTTGTGGCACAAGTGTCCAGGCAATACTTGCTCACTGGGCTTGGGATCCAATGTGAACTCAAATCCCTCTCCTGCATGGCAGTTACATGACAACAGGCAAGTTTTTAAATCTCCCCACGGCTATTTTCTCATTTGTGAATGAGATGATGGTGATGATATCAGCTGCTTCCCAGGAGTAACTTGGGAATCCAAGGAGGACAAAAGTATGTAACAGCTTCTAGCAACTGGCTGAAGGGTTTTTATTAAATTATATAAAGTTGTGTTCTGATACTGAAGGTGAAGGGCAGTTAATAGAAAAACCATTTGGTTTTTCCAGTGGTCATGTATGGATGTGAGAGTTGGACTGTGAAGAAAGCTGAGCATTGAAGAATTGATGCTTTTGAACTGTGGTGTTGGAGAAGACTGTTGAGAGTCCCTTGTACTGCAGGGAGGTCCAACCAGTCCATCCTAAAGGAGATCAGCCCTGGGTGTTCTCTGGAAGGACTAATGTTGAAGCTGAAACTCCAGTACTTTGGCCACCTCATGCGAAGAGTTGACTCATTGGAAAAGACCCTGATGCTGGGAGGGATTGGGGGTAGGGGGAGAAGGGGACGACAGAGGATGAGATGGCTGGATGGCATCACTGACTCAATGCACATGAGTTTGGGTAAACTCCAGGAGTTGGTGATAGACAGGGAGGACTGGCGTGCTGAGATTCATGGGGTCGCAAAGAGTTGGACATGACTGAGCGACTGAACTGAACTGAACTGACCGAAAGGTTGAAAACTTGTCATGAGTCACAAACGTTTTAAAGAAAATTCTGCTATCATATTTTAAAAAATTTTTATTTATCAGGCTATGCCGGGTCTTAGTTATGGCACATGGGATCCTTAGTTGCGGCACGCAGGATCTAGTTCCCTGACCAGGGATGGAACCCGGGCCCCCTTCATTGGGAGCATGGAGTCTTAACCACTGGACCCCCAGACAAGACCCTAGTCACTGAAACTGAAGCCGAGGACCTGAGTTGAGTGTCTACTGGGTGTAGTCACCGCCTACCCTTGCTGAGGTTTCCAGCCTGTGAGGAGCAGGAATCTTGTCTAACAAATGTTGCATCTTTCACAGGGCCTAGAACATATATGTTTGGAGAAGGCAATGGCATCCCACTCCAGTACTTTTGCCTGGAAAATCCCATGGATGGAGGAGCCTGGTAGGCTGCAGTCCATGGGGTCGCTAAGAGTTGGACACGACTGAGCAACTTCCCTTTCGATTTTCACTTTCATGCATTGGAGAAGGAAATGGCAACCCACTCCAGTGTTCTTGCCTGAAGAGTCCCAGGGACGGGGGAGCCTGGTGGCCTGCCATCTCTGGGGTCACACAGAGTCGGACAGGACTGAAGTGACTTAGCAGCAGCAGCAGTAGCAGAACATATATGTTTAGCTCATCAAGGATGCACCGAGCATCTTCTATGTGTGAGGAACAGTGCCGGATGCCAGGGGTACACAGTTGACCAGAGAGACCCATGTTGTAGCTTCACAGAGGCCACACGGACTAAATAGAGGAGAAGTGATCAGACTCTGAGGCTAGTGAGACCCACAGGGCTGGAACAGGGCTGTGTTTCGGGTGGTTTGGGGATGTTGTTGGCCTCAGAAAACACCGAGCCCCAGACCGTCTGCCTTTCGGCTTTGGTATGATTTTGAAAGAAGACAGTCCTTTCTTAAGATACCCCTGATTTTCCATGCAGGCTTCTGTTGACAGCAACACAGCTTCTCATCCGTGAAATTCGCTAATGCACAACTCCACTCTGATGCTTTTGTAAGGCATTTGATGACATCCGTGCAGCTCTGTTAAAGAAGACGCTTACAGCTAGGAGGAAACAACAACAGCAGCCCAGGAACAGAGCCGTGTGTGCTCTCGGGAAATTTTCATTTTCTCCTCGCTTAGAATCGTTAACCATCACGCTTGGCGTTTCCCTGGCTCGAAGATGCCGTTTCTGAAACGCCCTCTCTCGGCCCGAGGTGGATGTTGACAGGGTGGCTGCCTGCTTTCTCTGCCCTGCCAGCCAGGCGGGAGGCCCCTTCTTCCGCCCTCTGGGGAAGGTGCCCGCGAGAAAGCCTCAGTGGACGCGGGTGCTCACGGAGCCCCACGTCACTGGCGCTGGTTCTCCGGCCACCGAGTGCTCCCTGCCCTTCCCTGCAGAGGTGACGGCAGCGGCTCCGCGTCCGGGTCAAGCGGCCAAAGTGACGAACGTGGACGCCAGGGGCACACGTGGACGGGTCCACGCCCCGGCCCGTCCCTGGTCCTGCCCAGAAGGGGCTGGGGAGAGGGGGCGCTATTTCAACCTGCCTGATGCTCTTGAACTCAGATTTTCCCCCTTACTCTCCAACTTCAGGCCTTCCACGCGCTGTGTCCTCTTTCCCTAAATCAGCATCTTTTCTCCGAGTCACTGCTTAGATTTTCCTTCCTGCCCGTGTGTCCTGGACACGGTAGGGGTTCAAGAACGATAGGAAAGGGCGACGTGGCCATGGGGTCCGGGAGGACCCGATTTGGCCCATTTCGAAATGTAAATTTGCTTTTAAGTCATAAAAGGGCTATAAAAACCTTACGCTAAATAAGGAAACCTATCCCATTCAGGGGCCTAATTCCGGCCCCGTTCTGCCCGGCTTGCCTCCCTCATTATACTTGTATAATACAGTATAGTTTCTATTCAGCCTTCCCTTCCTGTTTTTACACTTATTCCTGCTTCACTGACTTTATTATCGGCAGAATTTTGCAGCTTTTTTTTTTTTTTTTAACACAGCCATAAATACTATTCAATTCAACAAATGCATACAAATGGTTTCCATTAGAATTTTAATCTACTCTCAGAATGAAAGAAAAGCTTAATATAAATCTTTTTAAATTACCAGAACATACACGCAGACAGGGACAGCTCGAGACGACGCACAAGGGGTCGCACCCCGCTGTCCTCACTCATAAATTAATTGAGGTCTCTCGTGGTCCATCAACAAACGGTTCATCCCGGAAAGATCATATCTGTCAAGATTTCAGATTGGTTTCCCCCAGACTTTGTAAAAGTCACAGCTTACAATACCTTCATTATGCCGATGAGAATGACTGTCTCCCCAACTGGAAAGAAATAAGTGTTTTTGTTCTGTTGGACCAAGATTTACAGAAAGCAATTTCCCTCCATGCAGGAGATATGACAAACCTGCTGGAGAAAAAAAAATGTCATTTCACAACTTCTTTCATCACCTTTTTTTTAAAAAAAAAACGGCGAGATGTAGATTCTGTCCCCGGTGCGAATGGGCTGCCATGACATTTAATGGCAGAGTGAGAGGAAGTCACCGCTGAGTGGAGGTGCTGACGGACAACCTCCGAGAGGTGGTCTGGAAATGCCCCGGTGTCTGCCGGCCCCAGGGAGCGAAAACCTGGGCCCCCGAAGCCCTGGGACCAACTTGACTTGAGAACTCCCTCAAGCCCTGACAGCCTTCGGCCGACTGCTGAGCTGGCCTGTGTCCCTCCTGCCAGCGGAGCCCTGGCACAGCCGCTCTGTCCTTGGGCAACGGCTGGGCGGGCTCAGGAGGACGACTGAAGGGCAGAGTGTGGGCTTAGGTTGCTTTTTTTTTTTTTTCCCATCTCCTCATGTCACAACCTAAAGCCGTTCTAGCAGAGCTTCTGCATATTAAATTGCCTTTTAGCAACTGGGAAGAGGGTGGCCGTGATCTGCGGAGAAGTGACTCCTCATGTCAATGGACGCCGGGGCTGACACTCCTCCCTGGAGGAGAAAGGGCAAGACGAGCCCGGAGACCAGGGGTCAGCACACCCCGGGAAACGTCACTCCGTACAGCCACTTCCCTCTCCTGGGGTCAAGAGCCACCGTTCGGGGCTCCTCGCCACGGGACCCCCATCCCAGGCCTGTCACTGCCTGTTCTCTGGGCCGCGGGGGCAACAGGGCTGAGGGACCCCGGGGAAGGGCACACGCAAGGGCTCTGGGCCCTGGGGCTTCTCTGAGCTTTGGGTACCAGACAGAGAGCAAGTGACGGAAAGCCGCTCGGTTGTGTCCTTCTCTTTGCTGCCCTCCATGGAATTCTCCAGGCCAGAATACTGGGTAACCTTTCCCTTCCCCAGGGGATCTTCCCAACCCAGGGATCAAACCCAGGTCTCCCGCACTGCAGGCAGATTCTTTACCAGCTGAGCCACAAGGGAAGCCCTTTGGCTTGGGTACCAGACAAAGAGCAAAGACAAAATTAAATCTCTCCTCTTCCCAGGAGGCACTCCTGGCCCCGGGCAGCCAGCCGCCCTGGAGACGAGGGCTTCCCACCTGGGCGGCCACTCAGCTGCTCCTGGCGGGCAGGGCAGGACCGCTGGACTGCCTGGTGGGGCTTCGTGTCTCTGGGGTGGTGAGGGGTTTTGCAAATCTTGCTACAAATGACGATTTCTATCCACATAAAGTGCCATAATAGCCTCTTCGCTTATACTGAGTGGCACTGGCTGGTCAAGTGCTTATTTCTTGATTCTTAGCCCATTTGCTTTCCATTAGCAGTAATCCCGAGCCTACGAAACTCCAATTACTGAGTGATAATAGAAATTCGGCTCTGCCTCGAATTCTTGAGAACACGTGGTCCAGAGCAAGCCCAGGTTCCCCCACACAGTTGTGTTAAAATTGCATTTATGTCACAAGGGCTAGAAGTCTGCCCAAGCCTGGGGTGAAAGGGTCGTTCCCGGGGATGGTGCTCTGCATTGCAGGGTCCTAGGGAGCTGGGTGAAGCGGGATCGTCCTCCTGAGAGAGTCTGAGACCCTCAGGCGGAGAAATCCAGACATAAAACGGGAAGCTGAGTATGTGCTTCCTTGGATTCTTGAGTTGAGAGTAAGGATGGCTGGGCACCAAGTGCCTGCTGAGAGATGCAAGGTGGTGCTGGTGGTGGGGGAGGGGGGCAGCTCAGAAGTTCACCCCAAACAATGAGCACATTCATGATGTGGCCCTGGTGAGCACTCCGGGGGTGTGGCAGCTGTTTTGCTTTTATTTTTCATCATGGTAAAACACAAGTACCATAAAACTGACCATCTTGATCTGGCTAAGTGCACAGTTCAGTAGGGTGAAGTATGTTCACACGGGTATGCAGCCAGCGTGCTCCAGAACTTTTTCATCTTGCAAAACCCAGACTCTGTGTCCACTGAACAACCTCCCCACACTCTGGGCCCTCAGCCCCTGAGTATATATGCGCTTAGTCACTCAGTCGTGTACCAACTCAGTCATGTCCCATGGACTGCAGCCCACCAGGTAGGTTCCTCTGTCCATGGGGATTCTCCAGGCAAGAATACTGGAGTGGGTTGCCATGCCCTCCTCCAGGGGAATCTTCCCAACCCAGGGATCGAACCCAGGTCTCGCACATTGCAGACAGATTCTTTACCATCTGAGCCTCCAACCACCATTCTATTTTCTGTCTCTATTTTAACTACCCTGCATAGTTAAATTCTCTCCCCCTACAACATACACACACATACACAACTCAGCTATTATCGTGCATTAGTGTGACATTCGCTATAAATGATAATCCAATATTGATAAATGACTATGAATTAATGTCTACAGTTTTTACATTTGGGAAGCCTGCATTCTCATCCAGAGAAGGCAATGGCAACCCACTCCAGTACTCTTGCCTGGAAAATCCCATGGACGGAGGAGCCTGGTAGGCTGCAGTCCATGGGGTCGCTGGGAGTCAGACACGACTGAGCGACTTCACTTCCACGCATTGGAGACGGAAATGGCAACCCACTCCAGTGTTCTTGCCTGGAGAATCCCAGGGAAGGGGGAGTCTGGTGGACTGCCGTCTATGGGGTCGCACAGAGTCGGACACGACTGAAGCGACTTAGCAGCAGCAGCAGCAACAGCAGCAGCAGCAGCAGCATTCTCATCTCGGGTGTCTACCTCTAAAGCAGAAGCCCGGGTAGGTGGACAGTTGGAGAACAGATGACTGTAAACACTCACTGATGTTCTTTAGCAACAACTATGGGAGGCTGCTCACCCACAGGAGGCGGATTCACAGGGCGCTCTGGGGATCCAAGCACACGGGCAGTGCGCTGGCGTTTCAAGAGTCTGAGCTCTTCCCTTGGAAAGCCTCTGCGGCTCCTGCGAGAGTGGAAGGGGGCCAACCGCAGCCCGAGGACACTTAACAACTTACTTGGCTCGTGAGCAATGTCGCGGCCGTGTCCAAGAGAGGACAGGCTGGACAAGAGAGCGGGAGCAGGCAGGGCGCCCGCTCCCAGACAATGAGGCTCGCAAGGGTTCCTGACTGCGCGGGAGTCTAAATTGAAACATCATCCCGGCTCAGCGGTGTGATCGCGCGGAAGCAAGTTGGAAAAGCACCAGACGGCGCGGACCAGGGCTGCCTGCGCACGAGGCTCCGGCTGGCGTCCTAATTGGGCCAAAGCACGTCCACTATTCAGAAGCACCAAGTTCACGCGCATCACCGCGGGAGACTGAGTCAACCAATCCTTGACTCAACTAAAGTAGGTTCCCCAGGCAGCATGGAGGGGTCGGGGACTGACTGTCCTGATACAGCGTCCAGGCTACAGAGACCGGAGCTCACGCCCCGGCCTCCACGTCTGCGGCTCCTCCCCGCCTACGACCCAACAGACCAAAACCCAAAGGTTTCTTGGTGGGAGAGACGCACCCGGTGGAACTCTAATCGTGCCAGGCACCTATTACTCAGTGAGAACACACGGTGATGCTTTTAAATCAGGGTGCTGTTGCTGTTGGGTGAAGAGCTCCCTGGGTTTTTGGGGGGTGTGGTAGGGGGGCAGGCACATGTCACAGTGCTGCTCTACACCTCTGAATTTCACAAGCTGGACCTGCATTGTGGAACTTTCCCTCCAGATAGCTGCTTAATCTAAGCATGCAGTAAAGACTGACGCTCATATTTGGCAGGGAAGCGCTGGATTTATTTACAGGTGCTGATTTTTCTTTTTAATTGGAGAATAATTGCTTTACAAGGTTGTGTCTCTTGTTGTTTAGTCCCTCAGTCGTGTCTGACTCTTTTGCAGCCCCACAGACTGTAGCCCGCTGGGCTCGGCTGTCCATGGAATTCCCCTGGCAAGAGTACTGGAATGGGTAGCCATTTCCTTCTCCAGGGGATCTTCCCGACCCAGGGATCAAACACGTCTCCTGCATTTGCAGGCTGATGCTTTATCACTGAGCCACCCGGCGAGCCCTGTGTTAATTTATGGGTGCATTTTTGTCGAGCATGTTTCTGAAGCCAGTTTGCACCTTCCTCCTGTTTGTCCTTGGTGTGATGTGGGGTCAGCCTGAGCATCACCCCGGATACAGTGGAAAAGAGAGGTGAGGGGACACAGCAAGCTTCCATGGCATTAGTCCGTGATATTTGTGAGCCACATGAAAACTGTCCCTTCGCCCCACCAGGCTTCAATCTTAGAAGCCAACTGGTAGAGGTACTGCAATCGGCTTCATCTTCCCCTCCATTTCTGGCTCACAAAACAAATCCAGGTCACAACACACGCAGAGAGCCTGCTCACAGTATGGAGTGTCTCCTAAACAATACTTTCCTGATTCATTTTATTAAGAAAATTAAATCGCTGATCCATATGAACTCTCATTAATAGATATTAAATGCTGCTTATTATCAGAATGCTAATAAATCATCGGGTTTTTAAAAAATTAACCACCCAATGGCTAACAAATTAAATGTAAATAATTAAGTCTGATATTCCTAGAGAGGGATCACAGGGGGTGGTACATTAGAGACCCTGCTTTTATTTTGCTTGGTTTTAAACAAAAGGAGCCCTTGCTGGCTGCTGGCTGGCGCCTCCCTGGCCCCGATCCAAAA
>NW_011494622.1:2873707-2873856 GCF_000754665.1 Bison bison bison
GCCCGGCTTGCCTCCCTCATTATACTTGTATAATACAGTATAGTTTCTATTCAGCCTTCCCTTCCTGTTTTTACACTTATTCCTGCTTCACTGACTTTATTATCGGCAGAATTTTGCAGCGTTTTTTTTTTTTTTTTTTAAACAGCCAT
>NW_011494622.1:2873956-2908607 GCF_000754665.1 Bison bison bison
GGCAGCTGACCAGCCGAGGGGGGCAGTTTGGAGGTGGCCCGGCTACCTGGGCCTCAGGACCGAGTCCATGACCTTGGCCTCATTAGTCCCGGCTCTAACCAGCCATGACTGTCAGTGCCGGCCAACATGTGCTATTCAAGAGGTGATGCCCTGTCACTGATCCCCTCCTCAAGGGCTGCTGCAGGTAATTAAAAGCACCAGCTCCACCAAGAAGATGGCCAGCCAGCCTGATCAGGGATTAGACAGAACCACGTGTCCTCACTCAGTGAAAAGGAAGTGAGAATCAAGCTTCCAGAAGGTGGTTCCGGTCATCCCTAGAACTCAGGGCATCAAGGAAAATGAAAAGATAAAAGTTTCAGCCGAAGAACTGATGCTTTTGAACTGTGATGCTGGAGAAGCCTCTTGAGAGTCCCTTGGACGGCAAGAAGATCCATCCAGTCCATCCTAAAGGAGATCAACCCTGAATATTCATTGGAAGGACTGACGCTGAAGCTGAAGCTCCAATACTTTGGCCACCTTATTCAAAGAAGCGACTCGTTAGAAAAGACCCTGATGCTGGGAAAGATTGAAGGCGGGAGAAGGGGACAACAGAGGACGAGATGGTTGGATGGCATCACCAGCTCGATGCACATGAGTTTGAGCAAACTCCAGGAGTTGGGGAAGGACAGAGAAGCCTGGCGTGCTGCAGTCCATGGGGTCACAAAGAGTTGGACATGACTGAGCTACTGAACACAACAAAAACTTGTTATCTGGCACTGTGAGTCTGACAACTTCCCAATACTTAGAGGATCTTTCTCATGAGATCAGTTGTAATATTTACAAACTTGATTCTGGATACTGTATCATAGAGACAACACATGGAAGATCTTCATAACTCAGTGAACCAGCATTTTCCCAGTGACCAAGGCATGTTATAACAGCACACATGAGTAAAACATCAATTCAAAGCACCAGACAGACCCATGGATTTCAGTGTAAGATGACAGGAAATGTTCAGTTATGATTTCATATTTTACACAGAAGCTATGCTTTAAGAAACTATCACTCATCAAGTTACGGTGTGGTATCAAAGAAGAGTATTGGTAGTTTTTTTAAAAAGGCAACTAAAAGAGTCTTCCTTTTTCTTTTTTTAATTAAAAAAAAAAAAATTTGGCCTCACTGTGCAACAGGATCTTTGTTCCCTAACCAGGGATCAAACCCATGCTCCCTGCTTTGGAAGTGCAGAGTCTTAAGCCCTGGACCACCAGGGAAGTCTGCCTGCCCTTTTCTAACTAACTACCTGCAGGTAGCCTGATTTCCTGCATACATTTCCACCAAAGTAAAGTATCACAGCAAATAAAGAGCACTCACAGAACTGACAATCCATTTCCTATTAAGCCAGATATTTAAAAGAGTTGCAAAAATATATTTTTTAAAAGAGTTGCAAAAATGTAAGACCATGTTAAGTCTTTTCACAAAATACTTTTTGTTGTTCTGGAAAAGAGTTATTTTCACAAAAGTATGTTATTTATGTTAGCATGTAAAGAGATCGTTGTTATTTTAAATGAATTAAAACATTCTTAAAATTTGTTTTAATTTCTGATGTGGTATCATTATATTTCTAAAGGATCAACGGTAATAACAAAACAGGAGTGGAAAGACCCAGACAGACTCCCTTTATTTTAAATGAATTAAAACATTTAAAAAATTTGTTTTAATTTTTGATGTGGTATCATTATATTTCTAAAGGATCAATGGCAATAACAAAACAGGAATGGAAGTACCCAGACAGCCTCCCTTGGTGCTAAGGGAGCCCTGAGTCATACTTGTGGCCAGTGAGACAGAAGGGAGTATCTGCTGGGAGCTTCAGGGGAAGTTTCTGCTTTCCTGATAAAAAGGACAGGCAAGAGGAGAGAAGTCTCTTGTTCACTCCCCCTCCCATATTCGCATTTTGTACTTAATGGGGATGCTTGGAGCTTGACGAAACAAGCTTTAGGACATAATGCTAAAGTTAGCCAAGTAAAAAATAAAGAAGAAAGCCCAGATCTTTGAGCAGCTGAATCCACTCCAGCAGATACAGTTATTACGTGAGAAAAATAAATTTATTTAAGCCATTGAGAGTCGGGTGTCTGTCCCTTATAGCTTCGTATATTACTGATGCCTGCTTATTCAGGAAAAATGAGAGAAAGCCAGGAGAATAAACACAAAAGGCTGCATGCCATGCATCAGTGTGCAGAGGAAGCCATTCAATACCAAAACACCCATCTCAAACCTGAACCGAATGGCATTTTTAACAATACCAAAGATGTAACAGTCTTCATCAACAAAAGGTAAAATAAAGCATCCCTCAACAGTAAGGATCCTATAGTGATTTAAGACCCAATAAGGTCAAGGCATCCTCTAATCAGATGGGTTTACATGGAAACATCATCTCTGAGGTCCTGCCAAAAGCATACATTACTGCCAGCTTCCTAATCCAAAACCATATATAAGAACGCTTTAACTGAAACACAGAAGTTAAAAATAAGACATTTAAATTGTTATCTCCCTTCTCTCTCAAAGACAAATGTGCCCATTAACCCTGGACGCTAACAGGAAGATTTCTTTCTCTTGCATTCTGTGTGATCATATTTTTTCAAGATGTTCACGAGGAAATCAGCGTGGCAAAACTAATTTAGGAAGTTGGCTTCTGATCAGCTTCTTCACTGAATTAAAGTGCAACCAGTGTGGTAACTTTTAAATGGAAATGTTAAACATGTATTAAATACATGTGTCAGGTAGGATGCAACAATGTAGATGGGCCGCGAGGCAGTGGACACAAAGAAACAAGACATGCTCTGGTGGAGTTAATCATCTAGTTAGAACAGGAAGAGATCACTGTGAAAAGTTAAATGAAATGTCTCAATAACAGTTCCAGACAGTAGAAGAGATGTCATAAAACAGTGCACCATTCACTGCCAAAAAGATTGTTGCTGACAATAAGTGCTGTAGGATTGCAAAGAAGACACAGATCGCTCCCAGCTGGGGAAAGCCAGGTGAGACTTTACAGACAGCGCAGGATTCCTGTGCATCTTGAAAGAGACATAGAAAGTTGTGTGTGGGCAGAGGATGCACAATAAGAGCCTCTTAGAAAGGCTGGTTTAGGGTGGTCCGGTGGTTAAGACAGAAAAGGCAGAGGAACCAGAGATCAAATTGCCAACATCTGCTGGATCATCAAAAAAGCAAGAGAGTTCCAGAAAAACATCTATTTCTGCTTTACTGACTATGCCAAAGCCTTTGACACAATAAACTTTATTTATTAAAAAACAGCATATTGTGGATCACAATAAACTGGGAAATTCTGAAAGAGATGGAAATACCAGACCACCTGACCTGCCTCTTGAGAAACCTATATGCAGATCAGGAAGCAACAGTTAGAACTGGACATGGAACAACAGACTGGTTCCAAATAGGAAAAGGAGTATGTCAAGGCTGTATATTGTCACCCTGCTTATTTAACTTACATGCAGAGTACATGATGAGAAACGCTGGGCTGGAAGAAGCACAAGCTGGAATCAAGATTGCTGGGAGAAATATCAATAACCTCAGATATGCGGATGACACCACCCTTATGGCAGAACGTGAAGAGGAACTAAAAAGCCTCTTGATGAAAGTGAAAGAGGAGAGTAAAAAAGTTGGCTTAAAGCTCAACATTCAGAGAACTAAGATCATGGCATCCGGTCCCATCACTTCATGGGAAATAGGTGGAGAAACAGTGGAAACAGTGTCAGACTTTATTTTCTGGGGCTCCAAAATCACTGCAGATGGTGACTGCAGCCCTGAAATTAAAAGACACTTACTCCTTGGAAGGAAAGTTATGACCAACCTAGATAGCATATTGAAAAGCAGAGACATTACTTTGCCAACAAAGGTCTGTCTAGTCAAGGCTATGGTTTTTCCAGTGGTCATATATGGATGTGAGAGTTGGACTGTGAAGAAAGCTGAGCCCCGAAGAATTGATGCCTTTGAACTGTGGTATTGGAGAAGGCTCTTGAGAGTCCCTTGGACTGCAAGAAGATCCAACCAGTCCATCCTAAAGGAGATCAGTCCTGGATGTTCATTGGAAGGACTGATGCTGAGGCTGAAACTCCAGTACTTTGGCCACCTCATGCGAAGAGTTGACTCACTGGAAAAGACTCTGATGCTGGGAGGGATTGGGGGCAGGAGGAGAAGGGGATGACAGAGAATGAGATGACTGGATGGCATCACCGACTCAATGAACATGAGTTTGGGTGGACTCCAGGAGTTGGTAATCGACAGGGAGACCTGGCGTGCTGTGATTCATGGGGTCGCAAAGAGTCGGACACAACTGAGCGACTGAACTGAACTGTGGTTAAAACTTAGAGCTTCCCCTGCGGAGAGCCTCGGGTTCGATCCCTGGTCACAGAATTAAGATCCAGCATGCCTCACAATGTGGCCAAAAAAAAGCTGGCCTATAGAAAAAAAAAAATATATAGATATAGATATATATATATATATGAGGAATATTCCAGGACATCTGGGCGACCTGTGTAGGAAGGGAGGCAGTCCAGGACCCATGTGGACAATGCCAGGTTGTAGAGGAACATTAGACGTTCAAAAGAAGATGGCAGAAAAGGTAGGAACAATCTAAGAGTCCATCAACAGACACAGAGAAACACAGTGTGGTGTGCGATGGAGATATTATTCAGCTTTCAAGAAGAAGGGAGTTCTGACACATTCTGCAGTATGGATAAACCTTGGATACTATGCTCAGTGAAATAAACCAGTCACGAGGAAGAAATTCTGTATGATCCCACTTCTAGGAGGTTACCTGGTTGCCAGAGGCTGAGGGGAGAGGGGAATGGGGAGTTAGTATTCAGTGGACACTGGAGTTTCCGATTTTTTTATTACCTGTATTTTATTTGGCTGCACCGGGTCTTAGCTGCAGCACCAGGGATCTTCCATCTTCTCTGCAGTGTGTGGGATCTAGTTCCTTGACCAGGGATCGATCCCGGGTCCCGTGCATTGGGAGTGCAGAGTCTTAGCCACTGGACCACCAGGGAAGCCCTGAGTTTCTGTTTTGTAAATAAAAAGGCTTCTGGGGCTGGATGGTGGTGACGGGCGCTTAAAAAATGTGAATGTTTTTAGTTATCACTGAACTGTATGCTTGAAAATGGTTAAGATGGTCAATTTTATGTTACGTATATTTTACATTGTAAAATGTATTTAAAAACGGAAAAGACTAGCAGCTGGCAAGTAATGATATAGCCTGGGCTTCAGGAGGGAGTACAGGGCAGGTAGGAAGAATTTACTTGGCTGCTGGCCTCCAAAAATAAGAGCAGCATCTTTTTCAGGGTCCAGGCCTGGAGCTGTGGTTTCCACCTAGTAATCCCCTTGCTGAGAGGGAGCAGGTGGTGTACAGAACTCTGCTCCAATTTTCTTTGGAAATACTGAACGCAATTTAAATTAATGAAGGACCTTAAAAATCTTTTAAAATATCTGACTTTGGAAGTGCAGTTAGAGCCAGGAACCTGCAGACACTTGTGACCCCGGCCGTCTCCCCACTGGCCTTACTCACATGGATGTGGACACTTCAGAAACTTTCAGTTTCATCCGGAAAAAATAAACTGCAGGTCGCGTTCGCATGGCTCTGGCAGGTGGAGAGTGTTCTTTAGCCTGAGCTCGGCAGAGCTGGGCTTCCTCTAACAAGTCTATACCTTCTCTGACTCTAAAGGAGGAAGCACTGGAGAACCCACTGAGCACTTGGTTGCCTGCTCAGTTACATCAACTCTTTTGAGACCCCGTGGACTGCAGCCCGCCAGTCTCCTCTGCCCATGGGATTTCCCAGGCAAGAATACTGGAGTGGGTAGCCATGCCCTTCTCCAGGGGATCTTCCTGACCCAGGGATTGAACCTGAGTCTCCTGCATTGAGGAGTCTCCTGCATTCTTTACAACTGAGCTACCTGGTAAGCCCTGATATTTGGTTAGGCACTCAATAACGATTTGGAGATTGATCTAGTCTCACAAATCAATGGCTTTTAGCCCCCTCCAAAAATTCTGCAGATCGTGATTGCATGAAATTAAAATTAAATTAATTTCATTGCCATGAAATTAAAAGACGCTTACTCCTTGGAAGGAAAGTTATGACCAACCTAGATAGCATATTCAAAAACAGAGACATTACTTTGCCAACAAAGGTCCATCTAGTCAAGGCTATGGTTTTTCCAGTGGTCACGTATGGATGTGAGAATTGGACTGTGAAGAAAGCTGAGTGTCTAAGAATTGATGTTTTTGAACTGTGGTGTTGAAGACTCTTGAGAGTCCCTTGGACTGCAAGAAGATCCAACCAGTCCATCCTAAAGGAGATCAGTCCTGGGTGTTCATTGGAAGGACTGATGCTGAAGCTGAAATTCCAATGGTTTGGCCACCTGATGTGAAGAGCTGACTCATTGGAAAAGACCCTGATGCTGGGTAAGATTGAGGGCAGGAGGAGAAGGGGACGACAGAGGATGAGATGGTTGGATGGCATCACCAACTCGATGGACATGGGTTTGGGTGGATTCCAGGAGTTGGTGATGGACAGGAAGGCCTGGCGTGCTGAGGTTCATGGGGTCACAAAGAGTCGGACATGACTGAGTGACTAAACTGAACAATTCTGAAAAATGGAACCAGCTCCAAGTCTTTCCAGAACTCTTGGGCACCCTTCATGGGATAAATGTGATCCCAACTCCAAAAGACTGTGGCCCAGAGTTGCTTTGCCAGCTTCTGCCAATGCTAAGCTCTCATCACCATGGTTCCCAGAACTGAGCAGAGCACAGACCTTCTCATTGAGAGCCTGGTCCTCCCACAGAGCTTAAAGGCCACTCTCCTGACCGATGACTCGCAGAATCTACCACTTTCAGAGTAACCTTAGTTTAAAACAACAACAAGTGAACTATGAGTGTGAAAACGTCTCACCAGCATCACCAAGAGGAAAACTACCTGCCTGCACTCTCGGGCGCTCCTATTACAAGTCAATTCTCCAATCTAAATATTTTTAATCCTCAGGTGGATATGGATATTAGACCAAAAGTTCTCCTCGGGACTTCCCTGGTGGTCCAGTGGTTAAGACTCCCTGCTTCCACTGTAAAAGGTGCAGGTTTGATTCCTGGTCGGGGAACTAAGATCCTGCATGCTGCATGGCTTGGCAAAAAAAAAAAAAAAAATTAAATGCAAGAAATAAGCATATTCAAAACCCCGCACAAAACCCCCCCAAACCCCTGCTTCCTCTAGAGGCACAGAGGAAATGTAGATACTGGTCACACAAGCCTACATTTTTATTCAAGCTCTTCTCAACCTTTCTTTTTATGCTTGTTTCCTTATTTTGCTTCATTTTTAATTAAGGAGGAAATGGCTAATATCTCTGATCACTTCCATTGCTGGATCTTGTTGGGCTTCATAAGTCTCTAAGGACAGACTCTTTGAAAAAGGAAGAGAGAGCACAAAATGTGTCAGGGAAATGGAGTTCCTATCATTTCCCTGAGAAATTTTGCCTTTTAAATGGAGTTCTCCTACCAACGGTTCCATGAAAGATGGTTTCCCTATTGTCATTTATTACCCATGACAGGCAGCAACACTGCCTCCGAATCAGCCTCCATTCACAATTATCCAGCCTAGCCTGCAAGGCAAGAGAAGGTTCGAAACGCCTTCCTTCTGGAGCGCCGTTCCCAAAGGCAACAGTTCAAAGCAAACCTCTATTAACTGGAACGCTGATATCTACCAAGTTCTCTGGACAGAAGATTCCACTGCTCCTACAGTGATATGGGAAACTAACACAGGAATTACGTGCACTCCAGTCACCAGGAAGTCCAGCAACGTGGCTATACATGGACACTTTATATCCCCACCCATGGGCGATCACCACCACAAACACAACCCAGCAGACTATCAAAAAATGTGCTTCCTTTCTAGCAAGGATCCTCCCTGTTAACCTCCTCCCAGGAAGGCAATGAAAAAAAAATTATTTTCACTAAAAATAAAATGGGACAAAATATGACAATATCAAAATTAAGTAAATTAAATGCACTACAGTCATTCCTTGGTATCCTAGGGGATTGGTCCCAGGACCCCCGTGGATACCCAAATCCATAGGTGCTCAAGTCCCTTAAATAAAATGGCACAGTATTTGCATATAACCCATGAATATCCTCTGCATAGTTTAAGTCCTCTCTAGATCACTTATCATACCTAAGTAAATAGTTGTAAATACAATATAAACCTACATCTAGGCAAGACCTCAGGGGTATTTAGGGTTTGTCCCACACCACTGCAATAAAGCAAGTATCACAATAAATCAAGTCATGTGCATTTTTTGGTATCCAAAAGTCATGTTTACACTACACTACAGTCTATTAAGTGTGCAACAGCATTATGCCAAAAAATGCATATACCTTAATCAAAAAATACTTAACTGCTAAAAATGCTAACCATCATCAGAATCTTCAGTGTTATATTCTTTTTGCAACAGTAACCTCAAAGATCACAGATCCCCATAATAAGCATTAATAAAGAAGCTTAATATATTGTGAGAATTATCAAAACGTGACACAGAAATATGAAGTGAGCAGATGCCATTGAAAAAATGCTGCTGATAGACTTGCTCTAACAAGGGTTGCCACAAACCTTCCATATGTAAGAAACGCAGTATCTGCAGAACACGGTAAATAGACATCTGCCTGGAAATAAATGGACATGGTAAATTCAAGTTTTGCTTTTAAGAACTTTCTGGGGTTTTTTTTTCTCGAACATTTTTGATCTGAGGTTGGTTAAACCTGCATATGTGGAATCCAGGATCACAGAGGGCTGACTGGACAGGATACTAACCCCTAGGCGTATTCACAGATGTGATGTAACAATGACAAGTGCGTACGTGCTGTTGCTTCACTCGTGCCTGACTCTCTGACTCTATGGACTGTAGCCCGCCAGGCTCCTCTGTCCATGAGATTCTCCAGGCAAGAATACTGGAGTGGGTTGCCCTGCCCTCCTCCAGGGGATCCTCCCAACCCAGGGATCGAACCCACATCTCTTACATCTCCTTGCATTGACAGGCGGGTTCTTTACCACTGGCACCATCCCTGCCAGAATGGCTCACAACTCATTTACAGCAACATAAAAATATTAACCTATATTGTCCATCTTTAACTATCTATACTGATTTTTTTTGTCTACCTACTTTTTGTTCTGTGCATTTTACAGCAGAGGGTGGGGGGTTTGAAGGAGATAATAGAGAAAAAAAACTGAGGAGAGTAAAGGAGGTTTAGAGAAAGAATGCGATAGGAGAACAGCAGGAAAAGCCAGACTGGAGACTGGAGGATTCTGGGAGGGAGGAGGGCCTGGGACCAGTCAGGTTGCTGAGATGACCTGTCGGACAGCCACACCTGAGATGGGAGCAGGGCGTGCTGGGGAGACAGAGGGGGAAGACAGCCTTCCTGCATATCTCGTTTCTAGTCCACGGAGACGCATCACCCATCAGCCCCGGGGAAGGCACACAGCATCGGTGCCTCAATCTGTTCTCTGAGCATTAAAATACATGCAGTGTCTCTGAAAAAGGAAATGGCAACCCACTCCAGTATTCTTGCCTGGAGAATCCCAGGGACAGAGAAGCAGGCTCCTCTGTCCATGGGGTAGCAAGAGTTGGACATGACTTAGACTAAACCACCACCACCATGTGCTGTGGGAGTTTTCTCCCAAGAGTTTCCTGGGGTTCAGATAATGCATTATGGTCAGGTTTTTATGTTGTCTGCCAGGTTAT
The DNA here is from genome assembly GCF_000754665.1 of Bison bison bison. Lineage (NCBI taxonomy): Eukaryota > Metazoa > Chordata > Mammalia > Artiodactyla > Bovidae > Bison > Bison bison. The sequence goes on from NW_011494622.1 coordinate 2,883,726, forward strand.
GCTAGATGGAAAAAAATAAAATAAAATACATGCAGTGTGCTTCAGAGACAACCCGGAGACGACAGAAACAGAGTCGATCACATCATTATAATATAAAAATGAACATACCTCAGCGTGGCGGATTCTAATACGATTTTAATAATGTTGGCAAGGAGCCAAATTACAAATGCCCCAGAATCTGGAGTGCAGAACCTCAGAGACAAAATAAAAACTCATAAAAAGAGGAGAGTCTTTTTAAACGGTCATAATCTTTAGGATAAAGAAACCATTTTCTCAACGAAGGTACTGAGCGCATTTAATAAGAATTAAATGAGATTAAAGACAAGGTGTGCTGTGACCCATTCCCCAAATGGCGGTGATTAGGAAGGTGAGATTCATGTCGATGATGAAGGCAGGGCGCCAGGCACACATGGGAGCTCGCGTCACCAACAGACGTAGACGAAACGGAAACCTGCTCCCATTTCACTGATAGGCAAGAAGAGGGCAGCCTTGGAAATGGTCCCTGGTGGCACGTGGGGTGGCAGGTGCATGCCCACCCTTCCACCCATACAACCCACCACCCAGCAGGGTGTGGACCTGGGGTGAGGCAGGGAGACAGGCTGCCTCCTCCGGGAGCAACTCGTTACTCAGAGATGCTAAGGTAAGAGCTCCGCATCCCCCACAAACCAAGAGTGAGAAGCTGGAACAACAGGGGTCCCCAGCCCCTAGAGGGACAGGGTGCCACCACCCCGGGGGTGGCAGGACCGCAGAAGTGGAAAAAGAACCCCCCGCCTCAGCGACACTCATCACCCGTCAGGATGAAGGTGCACCCTCTGCAGGATTTCTGGGTGGGTGGGGGCGTCCCCTCAACTCTCCAGAGCAAATGCCTAAATGCTACTGTCCTATGGGTCTCTCTCTTCTCCCCGAGGCCAGATGTTCAGTGCAGGGTGTCTGCTCATCCCGGAAGGAACACAACCACAATTATGTTTGTTGCCAGCACACGTGGTGTTGAAGAGTGGCTGTGAAACAGTGGATGACACACGGCTGACCCCCTTCTGCAGAGCCACCGGTGAACCAGGAGACTGGAGACCGGAGGAGACCGGAGACCGGAGACCGGAGACCGGAGACCGGAGACCGGAGGGGGCAACGCCTTTACTTTAAACCCTAAATCAAGAGTTTCAACAGATGCAGATTCCATGAGACTGGAGAGGGAGTCGGGAAGACTTGAGGTTTTATACTCTTTAGATGTCGACTTTGGCCATCCCGGCTATTAAAAAGTTATGTGTAACTTCAAGATGAGACACATTAGCAGCTTCTTAGAAGAGGATAATCCCAGTCTTCGGGAGATTTAATGAGATGGCGCTCACTGCAGCTTCTGACTTGGTCTGCTGTTAATTGAATCAAAGTCAATGACAATCTGGCTGCACTTTGGTGTGAATTTCCTAAAGTTAAGAAACAAAACATAGAAAGACATTATCCAGTGAGGAGTTAGAGCCATTTGTTTACTTTGGCTTAACCTACATTTTCTGCAGGGAGGGAAAAAAAAATTCCCTGGGATTCACTTGATATTTTGTCTCTATAGGAGCCAATTAGAGTGCACCATACCGAGAGAAACAGGGACAGGAAAAGACTAAAGACAAAAAAAGAGGCATGGGGTGGCTTGGTTTGTGTGTTCGTCAGCTGGCTGAGTTCATGAATTACTGGGGAATCAGAGGATTTCTAACAACTTAGCTGCACGGCATGACATCCGATGACTAGTTTCCCCACCAGATTTATCTTATTGCTTAGGAAATTTCTGCAGCCAACCTGCAATTGCTCTAAAGCAAAAAAAAAAAAAAAAAAAAAAAAAAAAGAGTACATTTTCTTTTGCTCTTGTGCATAGCCAAAGTCAGCCAGCTCTAATGAAGAGTCATTTTAAAAATCATGTTCTATAAATGCAGAAGTAAAATAAACTCAAGATTTTTTTTTTTTTACTCATTAATGTATCTTCTCAAAAAGGTAAAAAGAACATACTTGAGGACTAAACATATTCTTTAAAAAAATCAGTAAACAGTAAATATCTAATTATTGTTGTTTAGTCACTAAGTCGTATCTGATTCTTTTGCAACCCCATGGACTATAGCCGGCCAGGCTCCTCTGTCCAAGGAATTCTCCAGGCAAGAATACTGAAGAGGGTTGACATTTACTTCTCCAGGGGATGTTCGCAACCCAGGGATCAAACCTGTGTCTCCCACATTGGCAGGCAGATTCTTTGCTGCTGCTGCTGCTTATTTAGGTGCTTCAGCCATGTCCTACCATGCGACCCCATGGACTATAGCCCGCCAGGTTCCTCTGTCCATGGCATTCTCCAGGCAAGATACTGGAGTGGGCTGCCATGCCCTCCTCCAGGGGATCTTCCCAACCCAGACAGACTCTTTACGACTTGTAAATAATTTGTTTCTCATAAGGCACAATAGTCCAAGAGATTCATTACATAACCTACATCCCTAAAAAATCCAAAAAGTTAGCCATGTTACCAATTATAAGGACCCCAGCTGTGGACCACAGATACTCTAAAGGAACATCTTCAGGAGTTTTCAGTCTAAAAGAAGTTTCTACCAGAAACCAAAGGTGGTTGGACTGACTTGCAAGTAACATGTACCTCCCAGTATGTGCATAGCAAAGAAAAGCACACAAATCTCAACAACTTTAAATCCCAACTTAAACTATTCCTGTAAAAAGAAGTCCCAGCGTTCCAACCTAGCAGGTTACTTGCACCTTAAATTTTTTTTATGCCAGAGTTGTTATGTTACATCTGCAAAATTTAGAAAGGTTTAATGTTAATATAATAAAATGTGTGAATTTTAAAATTTGTCACTACCAGAATAATTAGTTCAAGCCCTGGGAAGCCATTAATATTAAAGTGTAATCATTACACTGTCTTCCGATACTTCTGTCACCACCCATTAAAATCAACCCTGAGGATAATCTTTAGAGCCGAAACTCATCATATTTAGAAAGGTGCTTCCTGTATCCAGACAAAACTCTAACCCCCAAAAGATACACATACCCCTATGTTCACAGCAGGACTATTCACAGCAGGCAGCACATGGAAGCAGCCTAAATGTGCATCGACAGGTGAATGAATAGAGAAGATGGGGTAGACATACACAGTGGAGTACTACTCGGCCATAGAAAAGAATGAAATGATGCCACATGGATGTAACCAGAGATGATCAAACTGTGTGCAGCAAGTCAGAAAAGAGAAAGACAAATACCACATGGTATCCCTTCTATGTGCAACCTAAAATATGACACAGGTATCTATGAAAGAGAAACAGATTCACAAACATATAGAACAGTCTTGTGGTTGCCAAGGGCGATGGCACTGGGGGAGAGACGGAGTGGGAGGCTGGGGTTCGCAGATGTAAGCTTTCATGAATGGAATGGATAAACAACAAGGTCCTACTGTGTAGCACAGAGAACCATAGTGAGTATCCTATGATAAACCATAAAGGAATATTAAAAAAAAAATGTGTGTGTGTGTGTGTATATATATATATGTATAACTGAATCACTTTGCTGTACAGCAGAAATTAGCACAGCATTGTAAGTCAACTACGCTTCAATTAAAAAAAAAATAAAAGAGGCTCCCAAGTGTGGCAGTCAGGCCTCCCAGGCAGAAATCAAAGAGCAGACAAGGTCAAACGTGCAGTCTTCATCAGGCTTTTCCCAAGGCCTTCTCCCCCAGTGGTTCCCACTCACCTGAAGGAGACCCCAGCCATTTCAAACAGGAGCCTCGCAGCTGTTGTCTCATTGCTGTCGTGGTATTTATCAGACATGAAGATAACTTCTTTTATACCTTAAAAGGCAACGATGGAAGAAATCTCATTATAGGCACGCAGAGACACTGCAACAGGCATGCAGACAGGAGCCCCGGGCGAGTCTGACGAGTCACGCTTCCTGAGTGGACCAGCACACGCCGTCCAGTTACTGACACCTGTGTCTGCTGCTGTCAAATACAGCAGTGGACGGATGATATGTCATCTGCCCTCCAGTCTTTATGGATTTTTTTTTAAATAAATGCAAAGTGAAAACATGTCAAATAGTCAAGCCTTGATCCGATTAACAAATTTTCTTTACTGCAGGCAATCGAATATTCTTTTTTTCACAAGGCAATGACTCCTTAACTCAAGAAGCTAGTGGGGGTGGTACAGAAGGCTGGCACCATCAAAGATGTGGACCAGCGTACTGCCAAGTAAAGACTCTGCAGACCAGTTCAAGCCAGCAGACCAGTCCAAGACAAAGGGCCCATCTGGTTTCCTTCCCTGTCTCACTGGGCGGTTCGAGCATGAGGACCAAGAGTCTGGAGGGCATGTGACATGTCACCCACTCCTCCACCAGCCTTGGAAGCTGCTCTTCCACGCACCCGCCGTCACCTCTGTGCTTGAGGATGGCAAGGAAAACTCGCAGAGGATGGTGCGCCGCCAATGAGGAAGCCCACAATGTTCCTTAATGGAGACTCTCGATCCTGAACCCCCCAGATCCCTTCTGCTCAGAGATCCATGGGCTTGTGATAAACAGCCCCGTTAAAGCACACATCTGGCTAACATGATAAGTCTTTAAATCTCAAGCCGAGAGCTTTATGGAGATAAAGTGTAACTGAATCTGAGATGTGACAGTTTGAAAAAGGTGAAATATTCAGCACACAATGGTGCAGATTTATGGTAACCGTAACGTGAGAAAAACCTGAAGTCGGACCATTTGAGCCTTAACGACGTTTATATGTAGAAAGATGTTTACATCCCAAGTATCTACCATATATTAGAGACAAATTAAAATTTCATATAGAGACTCCCAGCTGACCTTATTTCTGACAGAAGTTCACTTCTCTCCCTCCCCCCTAATCTATGCACAATATGTCAGAAAATGGTAACTTGACAGTAATTATACGCAACGCCTGTGTTGTTTTTTTGGCAGCTTGCAGTTTAAGAAGTTGCAAACTAAATTAAAAACATGCTAAGAATCACAGAGGATGCAATTAGTCTTAGAATACCTGGCACTGTTCAAAAATAAAACACAGGAAATACCTTGCAAAGTTGATAGTGCAATTAATTTAGATCTAAACAATAGCGATTTAAGATCAAACACATCTGCATTGAGCAGGCAGAGATGCAGACGGGACAAATGGGACGGCCCGGGTCCTACCTGCCTGGATGATGAGCTTAGCACATTCATTACACGGGAACAAGGCGACGTACATGGTACAGCCTTTCACGTCTGCTGAGTTTTTGTTCATAATGGCATTCAGCTCGGCGTGGCACACTGCAGATTTGAAGGAGAAAGAAAACCTTAAGACTGCAAGCTCGTGAAGAATTTGCTGACAGTGTTGAGGCATTCCGCTTGCCCCTCTGAAATCACACAGACGATAGACTCGATTTTTCAAAAATTGATTAGAGATGGAAACTACTGAAAAACAAGCGCTGCCTGGACTGACGGGTTGGCGATGAGCAGCGAAACTGTTGACCGCAGCAGCCCTGGGCCTGTCGGCACCTAGAGCAGCCAGGAGGGGCCGAGGTCAAGTGTCTTCGCCCACCCCACGCAGAGCAAGAGTTCACGGCTCCATGAGACCCTGGGGATGGAACTGCCACACCATTTGTGTGTTGATAAGCACACGCGGGGATATTTGCCCGAGCCATTAAAAGGGCAAAGAGCAATTTTAAGAGCAAGAGAATCAGGAAGTGAAGCTAAGCATTTCTGTCCCCAAGGATCTGCTGCACCATACGGTTCTCCGTTCACACACCCCCAAGAAAAAGATCAGCGGATAACCAGCAGTTTGTCACCAGAAAGAAAAACATCCAACCACTTAATGACCATGGAAAGTCGAGTTCTTGCTATACATGTCAGTGACCCCAGTCGGTGATCTAAGGGCATCCCCAGGCTTGACTGAGTCCAGGGTTAAGGAGGCCCCCTCCTCTCCTGTTCTGCACCTGTTGCAGCCCACCCATCTTCTCAGCTACTTGGCGAGCTGTTCCCATCACCTAACCCACAGGGCACTCCTGGGAAGGAGCTAGAATCCTTCCCCACTGGGCTCTACGCCAGAGTCCTAGACCTGCTTTGTCAGGCTGCTGTATTGCTTTCTAATAACATCACTTAAGTTTCTGGCTGCATTATCTAAAATTGTTCCTGTGGTTGTGATTTGCAGACTTGTCTGCCCCGTTGGACTTCCCCAGGGAGGACACACCCACGTCTGTGTCCCACACCTGGACACTGTGATGGTCTGGGGAATGGTCAGGGCTTTGGAATTTTTGGGATTCTCTCTGCAGACACATTGAGGAAACATTGCCTTATAGAATCCTCTTGTATCTGCAGGGGGGCCTAACACATTCCAGGCACACCAGTGCTAGATAAATGTTTATTGAATGAATTATCATCTGGCCCTGGTCCAAATCATACAAAAGTCCTAATTCTTAATATAGGGCCTTCCAAGATCTCCCCCTCCATTTCCAACTCATCCACCTTCTACCCTGAGCACCTTCCTCTAGGAGCATTGAGGCTGTAAAAGTTGCTGCTTACCAACCGGTTCTACAAGATCAGGTCAGCAGCAACTGCAGTCACTGACCTGCCGTGCACCCTGAAAGGAATTCAGGACACAGCACAGGCACAGGCACTCTGGGCTCTGGGAAAGCAGGCAGAACAGGCCCCTAGACAGTTAGAGACATCTTTCAGGAAAAAATCAGGTACCAATTCCAAGAAAATATTTTGATGAACCCGGATTCATGAATCTTCCCATACTTCAGTTCAGTTCAGTTCAGTTACTCAGTCATGTCCGTCTCTTTGCAACCCCAGAGACTGCAGCACGCCAGGCTTCCCTGTCCATCACCAACTCCTGGAGTTTAACTCAAACTCATGTCCATTGAGTTGGTGATGCCATCCAACCGTCTCATCCTCTGTCATCCCCTTCTCCCCCTACCTTCAATCTTTCCCAGCATCAGGGTCTTTTCCAGTGAGTCAGTTCTTCGTATCAGTGGCCAAAGTATTGGAGCTCCAGCTTCAGCATCAGTCCTTCCAATAAATATTCAGGACTTAGGAAAGCACTAAACTCATTAACTGAGATACCTGTTTCTCGTGACTGGCTTATACTGATGGCACAAACTCCTTAGCCAAATCATGTATACACAGACTTCCCTAGCTATCTCTTCTGAGCTGCTCCTCTGACCGACCTGAGAGGCTGAATCCTGGCTACAGTCCTCAGTAAGACCCTGAATAAGCTCTGAATAAGAGCTCTTATGATCTCTGTTTTTCTCTCAGTCTACAAGGCCTTAAAACAAGAGAGGTCTGAACTCATGGCTCTCATGTATTCAAGCCAGGGCATGCTCGCTTGGTCAATGCACTTTTTTTTTTTTAATCAATGCACTTTTACTCTGGCTCAGACAAGACACAGACCCCGCTCCACCTCCTCCCCAGGTCTCCAGTTTTCAGGGGACGTGCTAAGTGTCCCTGCAAACCCCGCAGCAGCTCTGCAATGCTGCAGGCAGAAAGCTGACCAAGGGCCTCTCGAGATGTTGAGGGGCCCTCATTTTAGCCTATGAATAACCACGATTTAGCCGCATGTGGAAATGAACATCTCTGGCATTGTTAAGAAATTCTAAAGGAGGAAAAAAAAAAGCTGTGTTTCATCAGATCACAGCCAGTCAGAGAACAATCCTCGCTGACTGCAGAGGGACCGGAGCCTGGCTCCCCGAGGCTCTGTGCTGTAAACCCCGGGATGGGGGGACGCTCAGGGCTCTCAGGGCACTGGCCTGGGAGGGGCCCCGTTAGCCTCATTTCCCTCCTGGGTGACCAAGATGTTCCCTAGCTGGTATTAACACTGCTCAGTGTTAAAAACAATTAGATGTAATTGTTTCTTTTACTTCCCCCTTGAGGGCAGAGCCCAGCCTTTCAGGTTCTCCGTAACTCCCCCAGAGCCCAGTGTTATGCCATGAACATAATGGGTGTTAAATATTTACTGAATGAATAAAGGAGGGAATTCAGATTCCAATTATTGATGGGGACATTGGGGAAAATACAGAAGGTCCTCTTAAATTCAAATAGTAAAAATATGCTTTCCCCTCTAATGACTGTTTTTTGATGGTGCTGGTATTAATATTCAGAACTGCAGTTTCTGAATCTGTTAGGAAACACTAGGATATGGTCTTCTTTTGCCTCTCTTAAAAACAGTCACATTGAAACTACCTTCCTCTAATTCATTGGAGGCAGTTTGGGGCAAAATTTAACATTATGTCTGCACTCATTAATGAAAATTATCACATGAAACAGATTCTCTTGGGTGGCATCCGACATCCCTGTATCAAGGGTAATTTATAGAAGTAATACACAGGACTATAAAACAGACTTCCTGTCTCTTAACTACAAACATCACAGAATGGAGAATACAGAGCTTCTTGTTAGAGAAACAAGAGGTCTCCCAGGCATTTAAGCGGCTGAGTGCTGGGCACACGTGAGTAAAGGAACAAGTCACAATCCACCATCCTGCATGTTCAAAACCAGACAAGACAAAAGAGAAACCCAGGCGTCCCACCCACGCTTCGCTGCCCTTGCTAACCCGTGCACCCCTCCAATTGCAGATGCATCCAACACCTGCCCCAGCCACCGAACTGTAACACCTGCATCTCAAGCCTGCCTCTGAGGGTTGAGGGGAGAAGCCCCCCATCCCCGCCCCTGGAAGCACCTGACACTCAGGGGCCCCCCTGTGCTGTCAGCCTGGGTCCCCGGGTCTGAAAGTCTCCCTGGCCTGGCTGACCTCTTAGCTCCACCGCCTCCAGTCTCAGTGGCCCTGACCCTTGCTTCCCCTCCAAAACTGCCCTGGCAAAGTTAAGTAAGTTCCTAAAAACTGTCCTGGGTATAACCTTTATTTGCTGGATCGCCATGTAAAAAGTTTAAGAAATACTAGTTCATGGAAACCTGGTGACCTCTGTAATGTGCCACAGCATGTATACAGTTGAGTTCAGTTGCTCAGTTGTGTCCGACTCTTTGCAGCCCATGGACTGCAGCATGCCAGGCTTCCCTGTCCATCACCAACTCCCAGAGCTTGCTCAAACTCACGTCCATCAAGTCGTTGATGCCATCCAACCAACTCATCCTCTGTCGTCCCCTTCTCCCTGCTGCCTTCAATCTTTCTCAGCATCAGGGTCTTTTCAAATGAGTCAGTTCTTCGCATCAGGTGGCCAAAGTGATTGGAGTTTCAGCTTCAGCGTCAGTCCTTCCAAAGAATATTCAGGACTGATTTCCTTTAGGATTGACTGGTTTGAGCTCTTTGCAGTCCAAGGGACATGTATATAACCAACTATTTAAAAAAAAAAAGCTAAGCCCTAGGGTTATATACATGTCCCTTGGACTGCAAAGAGATCAAACCAGTCAATCCTAAAGGAAATCAGTCCTGAATATTCTTTGGAAGGACTGACGCTGAAGCTGAAACTCCAATCTGCCAATTTCTGTGGTAGAAATACTCCCTGGGGGCCAATTCCAAGCTCCCAAAGTGATTATCATTGCGGAGAGATGCATAGAAGAGGCTGCGCCCACACCCCACCAGGCAGCCTCCTCCTTACCTGAATCCAGTCCCTTTCTGGCTACAATCTCTGGGTTCCCTGCTCTCCTGGTCCCTGATTCTCGACCCCTCTCCCCCCAGCAGCCCTCTCAGCATCACCAGACCCTATCTCTGTGCGTCTCTGCCCTGCTCTCAGGTTTCTGGGCAATTCCCAAGGTGCAATCCTGCTCTTTGGTTTTCTTCCCACAATGGTCAACTTTGAGAATTCATCCATTCATAGATTCTCATAGAGCAGATCTATTTGTAAAACCCTGAAATCTACATTTCTAACCCCAATTTCCCATATTCTCCGCAGCCTTCTTCTTTGGGGGTGGGGGTGGGGGGCAGAGTCCACTATGATAAACACTCCGCAGATATCGGATGACACCAAGTTAAAGAGTGCCTTTATCTTTTTGAGTGTTAGCGTTCTTATGATGGAGCTTAGGAAGAGCTTCAGCTGGAACTACAAACAGGCCTGAGCACAAAAACCAAGCAAGGAGGATGGTTCTGTTACTGATCTCAAGAGGAGCCTGGTTTCCACATTCAGTGTAGGAATCAGGACCAAGTATTCCAAAGAGACACAGTGTCTAGGAAGTATTCAGAAGACAGTTAAATTGTTACACACAAGAAGACTCATTTTCTGTTTACCCAGAATTACTCACCTATGGCTGAGCAATAAGCAAAAGAAGTCTCCAAATACTATATGTATCTTTGTTAAGCACAAACAGTGACACAGAAACCTTCACTGATTCTCAACACTGTTAAAAAGGAAAAGAATCAAATGCTGAAAATATCAGATTGATGCTTCCAAAAGTTCTTGATTGCTAGAAGGAGAACCTCTGTTTCAGGTAATTATAAGACAATTCATATGCTTTGGTCTTTTTTCTATTACTGAATGTCAGAATTCAGAACGCATTAACCTTGGCCCACTGAGAAGAGACTGTATAATTAGAAAACTGTATTTTTCAAATTCCCTCTTACTAGGGCTTGATTAATCCTTACTGTCTCATGTAGGCGTTTCTCTGAAAGTTTGACAAATTAACAGGATATATTCCATCCTTCGTTAGATTTAAGAGACTCAACATTTTATAGATTTAACTTTCATCTCATTTGATGTAAGACTAATACAATATCTATTTTAGACAGTACCATTATTAAGGTTTACTTAAATAGTTGTGTTTTTTTTTTTTTTTAAAAAGAAGCCTCAGAATAAAGGCTAAACAACTGCTAATTGCTGCACAAATAATTTAATAATGTGATTCTAGCCCAAACTTATCATCACGTGGCTGCTAGGACGTGAGGGGAGCTACCAGGGCCTGATATAATTTGGGGTCAGGAAAATGAAGTTTCTATTCTGGTTAAACTCTCCAGGTTATTTAAGATTCCTTCTCGTTAGTAGTACAGGATTTTACTTGAAGAAAATGACTTTCGAGGGCCTGAGGGCTATTCTGCTGAGGCTGACCTAGAAAGCGGGACAGGCTGGTGAGCAGGCAGTGTCTGGGTGAGTGAACAGTCCAGACGCAGGGCACCTGTTGAACTCAGCCTGGCCCGCACTGCCTTCTACCAGCGCTCCCCAGGCTGCATTGGACAGGCCTCGGCGTCTCTGGGGACACTCCTGGGCCCCTGACTGATGGCCGTGACATTTCTTGCGGCGGTGAGGCCAACCAGGATAAAAGTAGGGACAGTCTGTCTCACTGCTGAGATAGAGGGTCAGGACTCGGAGCCAAGAAGGGTGTGCTCGGGGCTGGAAATAGGTGGGAAGCTTCACCCTGCAATTAATAACTGACACAAAACAGGGTGCCGGAGTTCAAGGTTGATCCGTGTATTAAAAAAAAAACAAAAAAAAACTCAGTGTTAATTCTTTCAAGATACTCCACTTCTCTTCTGATGGCAGAGCTTTTTTGGCATTCCTTCTGGAAAGCAGGGTCTGTGTTTTTACTGCTGGAGTCATAGAGGGAAGCGAGGGGTTCACCCGGGTCCGTCTCTTGGAGCAGAAGCACCTGCTGACCCCCTCGGACACCTGACGGGGGGCTTCCGCTGAGGGGTTGGCGTGTGTCCGCTCCTCCAACAGATCCATGCAGGGGCCGCTTCCCTGCTTCAGGAGTTAAGACGGAATTTCCACTACCTGTTTCTTAATTATTGAAGGATATCCTGACAGGGCTTCATCCATCACCACCAGCCTCCAAAGGACCCGTCCTTCAAGTCAGTAATTGAACAGCAGGGGAGCCTGCAAGGTGAAGCCCTCCCTTGGACAGGTTTACACTGCTGTATTTAAAACGGAGCGCCAACAAGGACCTACTAGACAGCACAGGGAACTCTGCTCAATGAGATGTGCCAGCCTGGATGGGAGGGGAGTTTAGAGGAGAATGGATACGTGTGTATGCATGGCTGAGGCCCTTTGCAGTCCACCTGAGACTGTCACAACATTGTTAATCGGCTATACTCCAATACAAAAGAAAAAGTAAAACACAAAAACAGAAAGTGAATCCCTCCCTGCCTGACCACCCCCGGCACCCCCACGAAGGTTATAAACTGTCCGTTATCCCCCAAATCCACAGCAAACATAGCCACAATTTGGCTCTCAACATCACTCCTCATCACTCTTGTGTCTCACCTCCCATCCGTGAAGTTCCCACATCTGCAAAGTAGCGACTGGATTCGTTATCAGAGTTTCAATGGACTGGAGGTTAAGGTGGATAGGGGAAAGGGAGAACCAACTTAGAAACCCGCAGTTATATCGCTTCTTTAAAAGAAAGTGTTGATCGCTCACTTGTGTCTGACTCTATGATCTCATGAAATATAGGAGCCCCCAGGCTCCTCTATCCACGGAACTCTCCAGGCAAGAATATTGGAGTGGGTTGCCATTCCCTCCTGCAGGGGGATCTTCCCGATCCAGGGATCGAACCCAGGTCTCCTGCACTGCAGGCGGATTCTTTACCGTCTAAGCCCCCTTCTCAGGGACTCTTCCCCCCACCAGAACCTGCAAGTTCTATGACCCTCTACATCCCGTGAAGCTCAGCCTCCTGGTCTATGAAACTGAAAGAAAGGGACCTGCCTCTGAGACCCGCCATGCATGCTATGTGTGCAGCCCCAAAGGTGAACTTGGTAAACGTCGGCTCCTGCTGACCCCTCCCGAGACCCGTCGCTGCCCACCTGAGACCCTGAGGCCCCCAGCTGCTCAGGGGGGTGAGCAGGAGGGGGGACATCTCTTCCCCCTCCGTCCCCTGCCCTGGTCCCCGTCCCCTGCCCCCTTCCTCTTGCTGAGGCTGCTGGCGAGCAGCTCAGGCACCCAGGGGAGCCACTTAGCCCCAATGGTAGTGCTTAGGGCTAAAGAGACTTCTGACAGTGGTGTTTCCATTACTGATAACACAGCCCCCGGAACTCTAATTACGCTGCCTCCCTGTGTGCTAAGGGCACACAATCAGGTCAGAGGGAGGAGGAGCTGGAAACGCTGCACTTTACCGCGGGGTGAGCCGTGCCCTTCTCACCGTACATGTGCGACAAGACTCGTCTGATGCTGAAAGGGGGAGGCACACCACCATTGGACAGCGTCCTGATGCGAACAGTCAAGCTCCCCCGCTCCCCTCCAGGGTTAACAGCTTTTAAGGGTGAACTGGGACTGACCAATGGGCACTGGACCGGGAGTCAGGACGTGGGTTCTACCTGACCCCAGTTCCATCAGGCATGCCTCCTCGGGCGACATGCTGATCCCGACTCGGCCGGAAGAAAGGGGGCTGAACTGATAATTCGAGATTCCCGGGTAAGACCCAAGCTCCTGTCCCTGCCCCACACTTCCCAGGCAGCTCTCAGCCCCTCCCGACACAACCACGCCTCTTCCTCCTCCCCAGTGCCCATACCACTCCTGCGCCTCCTCCCTCCCCTTTCTGAGGCGACCTCCCACATCCTTCACCGAAATAGGCAAGTGATCACATTGCTGTTGTTCAGTCGCTCAGTCACGTCCGACTCTTTGTGACCCCATGGACTGCAGCACACCAGACTTCCCTGTCCTTCACTATCTCCTGGAGCTTGCTCAAACTCATGATCACTGAATCAGTGATGCCATCCAACCATCTCATCCTCTTCCTTCCCCTTCTCCTCCCGCCTTCAGTCTTTCCCAGAATTGGGGTCTTTTCCAGTGACTCAGCTCTTCACATCAAAGGTGGCCAAAGGATTGGAGCTTCAGCTTCAACATCAGTCCTTCCAGTGAATATTCAGGATTGATTTCCTTTAGGATGGACTGGTTTGATCTCCTTGCAGTCCAAGGGACTCTCAAGAGTCTTCTCCAACACCACAACTCAAAAGCATCAATTCTTCAGCACTCAGCCCTCTTTATAGTCCAACTCTCACATCCATACATGGCTGCTGGAAAAACAATATAGCCTGGACTATATGGACCTTTGTTGGCAGAGTGATGTCTCTAACACTGTCTAGGTTAGTCATAGGTTTTCTTCCAAAGAGCAAGCATCTTTTAATTTCATGGCTGCAGTGATTTTGGAGCCCAAGAAAATCACGTCCCCACCTGTAACTCCAGGAACCAAAGGTCGGCTGCCATGGGCTCTGTCCCCACACAACGTCCTCCCCCATCACTAAGCGATGAGCTTGGGGACCAGCCCTCTCACATCCCTCATCAATCTCTCTCTCTCTCTCCTGGAGTATTCCCATCTGCAAGCAACTATGTGCTGCAAAAACAGACACCAGACCCTCCCCTTGGTCAGACAACATAAACTTCTCCCTTGCCGCACCCCAGTTCTGCAGCTGGCCGTCAATCTGCTCTCTTCCCAGACATCTCAAAACCGGATCTCCATCCGCTCTGCCCACTGCCTCACCTGCTGTGCGCCCTCCACCTGCCTCCAGTGTACCTTCAACTCTCCCTGCTGCCTGGAGCTGCTCTCTGCAATGGGGACATGACCCCGTGGTGCTGAACCACACGGGCATATTCCCATCTCCCTGGACCTCTCGGCAGCCTTTGGTGTGGCCGCCCCTTGCTACTTCTGGAAACACTGTTCCGCGTGCTCCCTAACGTCATAGTCCTTCCCTGCAGCCCCTTCTGCTTCCATCAGCCTCTGCACCCATAGTGCTCAGGGATGCGGCCAGGGCCCAGCCTCTGCGTGCTCTCCCTGAGTCACCTCACCCATCCCCATGAAGTCACCCCAGGCCAACAGGCCACGCAGACATCACCCTCTGCTCTCATACCCAGCCTACAGACCTCACACCCTCCGTGGGAGCTCCCACAGATGCCTCCAACCTCACGGCTCCAGATTTCCCTGGCTCTGACCCCAGACCTAGGTCATGGGACCAGAGCTCTTCCCATCCCCCAGCACCCGCCCATCCTTACCTGATGGGGCCTAATGAATCCTTCAGATCTCCAGGTAACGCTCACTTCCTCAAAAAGAACATTCAGCAACATCTGTTTATCCCAGTCCCAGCCACCTGCTCTACTACTAGTCTATAAGCTCCTTGAACACAGAGGCCATGGTCATTATTTACTGCTGTTGAGTGCCTAGCATAGAATATGTATCATAGATCTCCCGTAAGTATTTGCTGAGTAAATGAACAGCTACAGGTGAACATACCCGGGAAGACATCATGTATTATAAAATACAGTTACAATTTTTAAAAAAGGAAGCAAGAAGCCTCAAGAACTCAGCAACAGACCACTCAAAGTGATACAAGAATACAGGGCTCATTGGTATTTACTTCACCTTCTAAAAAGTTATAATTCACTTGCAGAAGGAAAAAGGACACGGAGGAATTCTGCTTCTCTTTCCCACCTAAACTCAAAATTAATGGCATTTTGAACAAAGTCTTTTAATTGCAGAATTTAAAAATTCATGCTCGGTTATCTTATTCAATATTTTAAAGTTACTATGGCATCTATCATTTGAAAGAAGCACAGAGATGAAATTCACACCTCCACTAACTGGCCAGGACCTGTGCATCAGACGGTTAGAGCAGGGAGAAGACGGGCACGTTCTAATCCCCAAATTCTCCATTTATCATGGGATTTCCTGAAGCCGCGCCAGCATCCGTGTTTCAATAACCATCACCAGATGGACTGACTCACAGAGGACTCCCCAGTCCTTTCTTTCTGTTTGGTCTTAGAATCACCTCTTGACTAAGCATGTCTCCTCTCTTCATATATTTCCTTGTACTTACAGATGGGCTGGAGGAGGAAATGGCAACCCAGTCCAGTGTTCGTGCCTGGAGAATTCCATGGACAGAGGAGCCTGGCGGGCTACTGTTCATGGGGTCACAAAGAGCTGGATACGACTGAGCGACTCAAGCATGCACGCCCACGTGGGGTCTTCTTCATTGCTGTCCGCCAACCTTTTTTTCATCTGTTTGTGGATGAAACACTCTTCAACTGTCCCCTCCTGCCTGTGTGTACCATCTCCATCTGGTTCATACATCTCAGAACTGGAGCAGATTTGAATCGCAGGAAGGTATAAAGCCTGTTTTCTATTAATTTGTCCACATGCACAGATGCGTATTCCTTCTGTGTTGCTGCCATCAGCAGCCGTTTGCTGTAGCTCTCACCCCAGATGCTTCCAGAATGCCTTAAAAAAAACCCTAAGCAGAGAAACTGTACCCTGATTGAATACAATCAAAGCTATACTGTTTAATTTTTCTGGAGAAGTCTAGAACTGGCGGAGTCCTCAGTAATCACTTATTTCATAGAGCTATTGGGATGAGAAAGTCAAGTTGTGTATCTGACAGCCCCACAATCCCTGGGGTTTACACACACCACACCCGGAGCCCAGGCTCTGGACAGTCAGTCTAGGAGGATTCTCTCGTGTGAACCTGATACTGTCATCTTAAGCACTGCGCAGCTTTTCTTAGCCAGTATTCATATTCAAGGTTTGCACAGTCCTATCCAAATATAAAACCATAGTCCCTTAAGAAGCAGAAGCCAAAAAACAATATAAATATTTGCAAAAATCTCTAGGAACCAAATTTTGGTGTGTATTTCTGGGAGAAGATATGTATCAGTGACAGCATTAACACAGCTTATGAAAGATGGACTCTTGATGGAAAAAAACTCAAAACAAAACCTTAACAATTCAGGCCAGTTTCAGAACAGATCAAACGAGATCAGCATAACTGACACAGAATAGATGGATAAAGACCCCAAGGGTCATCGGAGTCAGCGGCTCTCTGTCAGCACACTGCCTGGTACACAGAGTTTCTAAGCAAAAGCTTATCATTGTAGAGAATTAAAGAAGTTATATTTATCATTCAGATAATTAATGGGCTGACATGCTTGATACAACCTAAACGAGGCTGAATGTGGCCCTGAAGTTTTACAGAGGCCATTAATCTCTCAGCAAACCTTCTATTTAGAGACAGTACAAACTTTAGCCTGCTTCCTGGTCATCAATTTGGAAATCACTAACCTTGAGTTGTTTTAAGTTTTATTATAAACTTCCATGAAGTAAACAGACTCTTTATAAGCAAAGGCCAATAAGTGTATTTTCATGGGTAGGTTTGATCCCATAGATGAGCATTTGAGCTGTTCCTACATTGCCTCCACAGAGCCAGGTATTCGTATGCATTGTTACTACACATCCTTTCTAGATACTCATGGTGAAATAGTAATCTCCTGCTCTTTGAAAATAATTAGCCCTGAATCTATAGATTAAAATGTATAGGTAATGAGACTTTCCTGGCAGTCCTGTGGTTTAGACTTAGCCTTTCACTGCAGGGAGCGCAGGTTCAACCCCTAGTTGAGAAGCTAAGATCTCACAAAAAACATAAAAACACAAGCACTATTGTAACAAATTGTATGCAACAAATTCAATAAAGACTTTAAAAATGGTCCACATCAAAAAACTTTTAAAACAGATAAAAGTCAAATAAATGAATAAAATCATGATTTGTTCTTTCCTAAGGACTGTTTATAAATGTTTATAAACATTTATACCTGAAAATGAAATACACTTATGTTAAGCTGGTTGAATTTCAGGGGGAGCCTCATACATAAGCCGTTGTGTTTGCCTGTTTGTCTAAGACAGTACATAGTTGAAACCCAAGTTTGCCTCTCTTTTCATAAAAACGATCTCCTTTATTTCTTTACTGTAAACTTGCTCCAAGGTTTTCCATTGATTATACTAGTTATTTTGTATAAAGTCCCTAATTAGACCCACTGTCAGGATACGAGTGCAGGATGGCCAGGGCAGGGGAGGGGGGGTTGGGGGCTCCCACCAGTGAAATTAGAATTCTGCAGGAAAAGAAACAGCAAGTCATCAAATCCATGGATCTGCCTAACAGAACCAGAGGGCATTCAGTTTCAACCAGCTGAGGGAACAAATTTGATCTTAATTACTAAGAAGCTCCTACAAGTTGTGAGGAAGCCACAGCTTAAGGAGGATCAGCCTCCTAAGTTCTTGATAAATTAGTTTCTCAAGACTAACCTTTTGGATGCCAAAGAAATATATCACATGCGTGGCAGTCAGGAAAATGTCAGTGTTCAAGGGGGTAAGGTAAACGGCTAAGGAAATCACGAAAATGACATCTATGCATGCTTAACAATATGCTAAATCTGAAAAATAAAGATTACATTTAAATATAAAATTGAAAGAACTGCCACATACTGGCAAAACTGTTTCAAGCTGCCATGTTCAACTCTTGCCTTAATTAATTCCAGCACTTTCCTTCCCAGCATTATACCCTTTTTAGAGTTTTTCTGCAGAAATACGTACTGACTCTGGAAAAAGCCCCACATCGCCATGTTTAGCTGATGCATCAGAGAACAGGGCTACCCACCCCCTTGGGACATCAAGACTATGGTCCCTTCCATGACGAAAAGGGCAAAGCAACAGGCAAAGCAATCCTGGCTTCGTGATTGACTGGGATGGGAAGAGGAGGCCAAGCAAAGGCATGTGCTTCCCCACGAATCCCTTCTCCCGTGGGAACCAGCATGGCAGGAAAACCCAGGCAAGCTTGATGTGCTTGGGGAGCTCCTTTACAAACATGAACTTTAACAACAGCTCCTGAGAAAGAAAGAAGCTGATTTCACGCCAACACTCGGTCTGTAAACCATGTCATCAAAATCGCTTATGAAAACCCACAGAAAGAGCGATCTCTGCATTACCACAAGTATTTCACCTCCATTTTATAAAATTGGTATTTTGATTAAATGTGCTTCACTCTGATGAATTCCACAAAGAGAAACGAATGGAAAATGTCAGCTGAATTCTTCATCCTGGGGTTAGCAACCACCCCCTCATGAAAATCAAAGCCTTCCAAAGGTTTTTACCTGGTAAATTAGATAAATCTGCTCCTTCCTGGGTTTTTTTGTTGTTGTTGTTGTTTTTTCCATTGTCATTCATGTGAAAAGTTGTCACTATAATAATGCTGATTTCTTCCTGACACAGTTAACTGACATCATACTATCTTTTGGATTTTTCGGGAAAGAGATGAGATAAAATGCAGTTTCCTTGGCAGGGGGAATTTTCATTTTCCATATTAATACTACATTATCGTCAAATCATTTCCTGAAGTTTTGATCCTAAGCCTGGAAGAACAGAAACACCCTTTAAAAATGCCTCTCCAGAGACCTGGCCCAGAAGCCCAGTCTTCCTATTCTGACACATGTATTCTGTGCTTACCTCCTGTCCACAAAGTGTCAATCAAGACTGCTGCTGCTGCTAAGTCACTTCAGTCGTGTCTGACTCTGTGTGACCCCATAGACGGCAGCCCACCAGGCTCCCCCATCCCTGGGACTCTCCAGGCAAGAACACTGGAGTGGGTTGCCATTTCCTTCTCCAATGCGTGAAAGTGAAAAGTGAAAGTGAAGTCACTCAGTCGTGTCCGACCCTCAGCGACCCCATGGACTGCAGCCTTCCAGGCTCCTCCATCCATGGGGTTTTCCAGGCAAGAGTACTGGAGTGGGGTGCCACTGCCTTCTCCGAAATCAAGACTAGTGACTTCCAAATTTACAGCATTAATAAGGAGAATGACTAAGTTGTATAATTTACTGGTAAACTTAAACTCACACAATTCCCAAGCTCCCCTTTGCAGCAATGTGAAGGCAGGCCAGGTGTATATGGCTTCCTACCCCGTCCTAGGCACAGGCCACCAACCACCTGAGCATTCCACCTCTGGCAGGTCGTTTCATGGAAATCTCTGTTTGTTCAAGTGCATAGAGAGAAGACGAAAATGGGAGGTCCGCTGTGCCTCGATCCACCCATTTCGGCAAAGCTGAACTCCGGTGCCTCCCTGCAGGGAACACAGAGCACCAGCCCCAGCGTTAGATGATGTCACCCTCCTGTGTGGCGTTGTATTCGTTACCTGACGTTTCTGGGCCTGCAGATTCCTAACCATGAATGATGTGGGCAGCTAAGATCCTGTGGGCATGAACCCCAGGCACCAGTGAGGTTCTTCCACGGGTACAGGACCACAGACTGGCAAACAGGCATCCAGCACTTACCTATACTTTTCCCAAACGTGTGCAAATGCTGTGCAGTAACGTTCAGATTACTGCAAAGTATTACTGATAAACAACTCTTTGTCATCATGGATTTTCTGACTCAAAAGATACTACGAAAAAGCATGACCTCACTTATATATGGAATCGAAAAAATAAAAACAAGGTCACAGGTACACAGATGGATGGTTGCCAGAGGTGGGAGGTGGGGCAGAGAAACAGGCAAAGGGGGGTCAAAGGTACAAGCCTTCAGTTATAAAGTAAGTCCTGAGGCTGTGGTGTACAGCATGGTGCCTGCAGTTAACACTACTGTACTGCACACTTGAAAGTTGCTAAGAGATCTTATAAGTCCTCATCATAAGAAAAAACAATTTTCTGTAAACATTATCAAATATCGGTATGTATGAATCATCATGTCATATGCTTGCCACTAATGTAAGTGTGTATGTCAATTACACCTCAACTTTTTAAAAAAGATACTAATAGTTTAACTAGCATTATATAGGGGTCTTGGAAGTTTTTTGGTTTTTTTTTTTTTGACATTTAAAAGAGGGTCCCATATAATCAGTTGTTGTCCTTCAGTTGCTGAGTTGTGTCTGACTCTTTGTGACCCCGTGGACTGCAGCATGCCAGGCTCCTCTGTCCTTCACTACATAATCAGAAGAACTAGGAAATCAGTGGTCTAGAATCTAGATCATCTCTACAGCTCCTTTATAGGGATGGACACATCGTCTATCCTTCCTGAAATAGCAGTCTGTCCACCAGGTCAAGCCCACACAATTCCAGACACGGTCACTTACTTTGTCATTAATTTTTTTAAGTCATAAAATGGAAAAAAAGAATCTGTATTTTAGGAAGTAACTGAGCTTATTATGAGTAAGCTGAGCTCATGAGTAACTGAGCTCAGTAACCCATGAGGACCCCTCTACACCCATGCGACCACTGGCAACTCTTTGTGTAACCAGCCTTAGCACCAGAGACACCTCCCAAGAATCCCTCTATTGGGAATTCAGCACTGTCCCGACTCAGTGAATAAGGGCTGGGGTACTCACACCCTTCAGCGCGGACTCTGAATTCACTGACTCATTTCTGTGATCTTTATATGGGACCTTGGACTGTCCCATGAGAAATCACCTTTGCATGTGCCTACAAACAATGAAACCATTTCCCTTCTTTCTTATTGAAAGCACACAGAATCACAAGCAAGAAGACCAAAAGTTTCTAAAACACATAGACCCATCTTTCCCGCACTTCACTCCTCTCAGCTGAGGCAGAGAAGGCAGTTTTACCCTCTTTTCCCTGGGACCCTGCCCTTTCTACTCCTCCAGGGGGGACTATGAAACCCCCTGCAGCACCAAACTGTGTCTGATTCCCTGAGAACCCATAGTGCTCCGTAGTTCTCCCCAGTCTCATTCCTCAATTCCTTCTCCACCTCCAGGCACGTTTTTCTTCTTGCCCTGAAGCAGCTTAGACGGAAGTTATGGGGCGTATTTAACATGATTAAGGTCCAGGAACATAGTAAAAAATACGTAAATTCGGCTAAACGGAGACTTGGAGCTCTTCATGAGGGAAAACTTTAGAGGAAAACCTCACAGGCAAGAGTCAACTTTAACAGAAAGGGCTCACATCACACCTGAACTCACTGCCTGCCTGCACTCGTTTCCCGCAAGCACATCTTTCCCATTCGGGTGGCCCCCATCTACGTGACTCCCAGCAGAGGCGGTCTGTTCATAAACACAGGTCCACGCCTTAAAAGAAATTCAGCAGCATATGAAGCCCAAGGCACCTCTTCCCAGCATTAGCTGCATATTCTCCAGGGAATTCAAGGAAGAAAAGGATGCTTGCTGGGCCCTCCCAGCTTATCTCTCTGAAGGGAGTCTCCCTGGGGCTCAGATGGGCCACAAGCATCCTTCCCTAATTTAATGATAAAAACCAGAAACGGCCAGGCCCAGGGTCGGCTCCACGCATCTGGCTTGTGGTCTGACCCCCATCCACCCTGGCAGTGCAGCGCCCCAGAGAACAGGAGGAGGTGACTGCGTCATCCCTCGCCCAACGCCCAGCTCACAGCTTGTGTCCTGCCTCCCAGAGGTGAACCTGAGCCAGAGGTCCTCGGTAGGTGGAAATACATGCTGCTCCTCATCAGAGCAAAGCCCAGGCTGGTACTCAGTTAACTGGCTCCGTTCATGAGTCGCCAAGACACAAAAGGCAGGGGCCACCATGCCCACTTCACAGTCGCCACCCCCAGGCCTGCGGCACTCTGCAGAGATGCCCGCCACCTGCAACGCTGCCCAGCCTAGCCACCGCCACGCCTCCACTCCTTGGCTCCCTTTGGAATTTAAGGGAAGGGGGTGGGAAGCTGGGCTAGTTCAATAGGATTTGTTTTCTTAACTGGAAAGGTAAGCCCTGGTAAGCCCTCACCGAGGCCATGCCACGAGCAGGACAGAATACACAACGTGCCCTACCGTAAGGGTACTTGGTATCCAGGATGTTCTCTGCTGTCCTCCTCCAAGGCAAGAGGTCATCACTGCACCCATTTGGCATCCCGTTGTATCCGATGCCCACAATTTTGTTTTCTGCATTCACGATGCAGGCACCGACCTGCAGGGAAACACGCCCAAAGGCTTGATGACTTCGAGGGGCCGGTCTGCCACTGCAGAGGCAGCAAATGAGACCAGAGGCCTGCAGAGCTCCAGAATGGGCAGGCAGCCTCTGGAGGGGCCGAGAGCTCTGTCTCCTTGGGGTATGAGAGACAGTAAACAGGGGTGTGTGACAATTTACTCTCTCACAGGAGAATGTGAGCAGGCAGGAATGCTGTGCAAAAGACAGTAGATTGACTCTGCTTTTCTAAGTTGGCAGGGGTCCACAGAGCCTCTTCCTTTTGTAATTTGCTCACTCGTGGGCATCTCCATGTCTGTCTGCCAGTGTCCAAACATTCTCCTGCAGAAATTGCTTACCTGGGAATTTGGATCTTTGCTCCTCTGTGCTGATAAGAAGGCCACCGCCATGAAATACTCAGGCCATTCGAGATAGTCATCACGTTTTCTGCAGGGAACTTCGCTCATGCTGGGTCTAGAAGGCAAACACACAACAAAACAGCAGTCGACAAACACATTTTGGTCAATCTGCTTTCCAATTCGACCCAAGCACACGTCAGCTTTGGCTCTCCAAACTTAAAACAATTTCTATTGACATTTATCAATCAGACATCACAGCACATTAACCCTGGACATTCTGTGGTCTTAAGAAAAAAAAAAAATTAAATTAACTATTTCAAAAGTTTGCCTGTGCAGCTGCACCTTCCCAAATATTCTATCTATTTACTACTTTCTCATAGGATTTTTTTTTTTGGAAGTTACTGCACATGCCTGAACTACAAATCATTCTCATCTTTTACCTCTCTCCCTTATCAAATGATGTCAGCACAAGAGGGCAGGGGAAAAGAGAACATTTTTTGACCATCTAATCTACCCTGCCTGCACACTAAGTCACTCCAGTTGTGTCCAACTCTTAGTGACTATGGACTATAACCCGCCAGGCTCCTCTGTCCATGGGGATTCTCTAGGCAAGAACATTGGAGTGGGTTATCATTTCCTTCTCCAGGGGATCTTCCCAACTCAGGGATCAAACCCATGTCTCTTATCTCTCCTGCATTGGCAGGCACAATTTCTTACCAATAGGGCCACCCAGGAAGCCCAATCTACCCTAATCTATTTCAGATACTCTTAAAGGTTGTACACATCAACTCAATGAAGGCTTCTTCTGAGTTAAGGTAACTCACACCCCTCTAACAGAGACTCAAAGAACTTATGTAACTTGCCCTAAATCAGGTGGGATTACTATCCACGCCAGAAGGATTCCACATGACTCCGTCCTAGCTGTGATAATCCTGTATCCCTCTCCTTTCCCTTCCCTTAGTTTCCCCAGATGGGACAGAAATTATCCACCCAGAGTAGTGACTCAAACGAAGAGAAACTATTTAGACTGTTGCTATGATTATGGCAAGATTTCAGTAACACTGGGCTACACTCAGGGGAAGGAACTGTCTCTACAACGGGGACAGAGCCCCTAAAGTGGGCTAAAACTGCCAGTAAGGGGGAGGGGCCCTTTCAAGGGAGAAGAAAACAAGAGCAAAGAAGCAGAGCAACACAGGAACCGACTTCAGTGAATCTGGAGAAAGCCTAGGCATCTGGGCTTAAGAAAGGTGAGCATTTCCGGCAGCTCGGCTTCGGGATCCAGCTGTGATGCTACAGCTAGGACCAGAGCCAGAGGGTGCCTACGACTGGGTACCATCCACTGGGAACCATCCGATTTGTTGTGTAGTCGCCAGTCGCCCAGTCACCTCCGACTCTTTGCAACCTCGTGGGCTCCTGGGCTCCAGGCTCCTCTGTCCATGGGATTTCCCAGGCAAGAATACTGGAGTGGCTTGCCATTTCCTTCTCCAGGGGATCTTCCCCACCTAGGGATCGAACCCGTGTCTCCTGCATTGGCAGGCGGACTCTTTACCACTGAGCCACCGGGGACGTCCCCGAACTGGTTCATTCAAAGTTTAAGGGTTAGCACCCAAACTCGCTGCGGGGGCCCCGGGATGAGTGCTTGCCAAACAAGAAGACGAAGACGGGAAGGAGAGGGTAACTTAATACCCCGATTTGGTCTACCGTTCGCCGCCGGTGCAGAAGCACAAGAGGACCACAGGTCCGGGGAGATGCCGCTGGTCAACCGGCAGAGTCACAACCCGCCCTCCTCCCGCCCCAATCCCAGGCAGGAGCCCGCCGCCCCGCTGCACACGTGGCCGCTGGAAGTGACTTCCAGACTTCCCCGGCGCGCGCCCTCGGCTCCCACGGCAGGGAGAAGGCGTCTCGGAGGCCGCGGGGCCCGCCGCGAAAAGCACCGAGCGCCGCCGACCCCGCACGCG
>NW_011494622.1:2908877-2916543 GCF_000754665.1 Bison bison bison
TAGGGTCGCGGGCGCCTCCGCGTCCCGGCACGTTGGGAGCCCGGCCAGCCCACCCGAAGGTCCGGCCGCGGCCTCTGGGCCCGGCGCGGGAACGACCCCTGCCGGGGACCCTGTCCCCACTTTGTTGTGGGGGGTGTGGTTTGGGGTTCGCCGTGACTTTGATCGGGTGGCTGCGACCTGCGCGGTCGCCCCACCGCCCTGGGTTCTCCCGAGGGACCGCCGGCAGCCGCTCCCCGGCCGCGGGCTCCGACTTCAAGACAACCGCTGCTTTTTTCCGGAACTCTGGATCTGAGGGTAGTTTTTGTTGTTGATGGTGCAGGTTTGGGGTGTTTCCCCACCACCACCACCGCTTGGATCTACCGTCAGCTACTTAAAGCTCTCGCTATAAAGCAATGTGATAGATAGAAACTATGAGCGTAAGAGACCCGAAAGAGTCTATAGCAATCAAACCGAGAGGGGCAGGAAGGAAGAACTGGTTTTGGCCTCTGGAGTGGGCCTCCCGTGTCGCCGTAGCAGCTTCGGTTTCTGGGAGGAAGGGTTCGTCGGAGGCAGCGCACAGAAGCTCTGCTTCGAGGCACAAATGCCTCGAAGCTGTATTTGCATAGGCGCTTTGCTTGGCCAGCTTCCAGTTCCTACTCAAATTCTGTGGAAGGGCCTGACACGTGTGCTGAACTAGCCTGCTACCCCTTCCCGGCCCCCAGGCCTGTGCACACCCCCTCCTGGTATTCCCCATGAAAGGTTTGCTGGCTATAAAATTGTGCATAATCTGTTACAATTGTTTAAAAGATCAGCAACACGCAGTACAGGTCAATAGGAAAGCCCTTGGGTGACATTTCTGAAGTCCTATGCTCCAAGGAAGTAAATCTGATTTTAACTTTGGTATTCTATTCAGACATCCAGCCCCTAAGTCTGGTGGAACACTGGTTCCACCACAGAGAATGACAAAAGGACCCCTTTCTGTCTCACATATGGGGCTTGAGGATACTGTCAGCACTCCATAAATAACAGCTAGTGTAGTAATCGTGAGTTCTGATCAGCACCTCCCAGATCTGAGCCTCTAATCCAAACAAAAGCGTGTTAACTATATTAATTTAGCCTCACAGAGGAAGAATGATGAGAATAAACAGTTGGTTCTATCTAATTTCTCACTACAGCAGACACATCATTCTTCATCTCCATGGTCCAGCCTGTAGATTCAATAATTAAATTATGTACTGCGTTCAGTGAATGCCGGGAAAGCGAAGGGGGAAAATACTTCATCGTTAACTATAGATTTTTTTTTTTTTTATAAGACTCAGGCTGGAAAGAGCTACATAGATTAAGATGATGATTTTTAATGTCAAGTTAACTTTACTCGGCTGTCTTGTTGCCACTAAAATATATTATATGCTGAGCCCCTGGTTCCCCTCCCCTCTCCCAAATCCACTGCTTGGTCCGTGTCACCCTCATCTATAGTCTTTGCATCTTCATAGATCCATTTCTCTTCTTACCAACCTCCAACCTATACATCACCCATTGCTGCTGGTCTTTCAACCACAACATCATTAAGCTTTCTTCCTTCCTCTGCTCTGTAAAGACTGTCATACATAATTTAGTTACTTCTCATCATTCTCCATTTTGGTCAACTCTCACACTCCCCTCTGCAATAAATTCAGGATCCTGCTTGCTGCAAACACATTACCCTCAGTGTTCCTGCATTTCACTGAAAGTCTCTCATCTTATTAGATGACATCATTCATAATACAGGAAACCCTCCTGATTCATGGTTTCACAACCTGAGGTTTCAATTATTCTATACACACAGTGAACCCAGGCAGCCCAGGAGGAAAAAAATGCCTTCCTTGGTTATCTTGCTCATTAACACCCTGTAACTCCAAGTGTGACTGTAGGTGTTAAAGCTCTCCTGTTAATACCTTGCATTTTAGTTTATAATTGAAGATCTTCCTCCACCCACCCCAGACACAGGGGCTCACTATTTTCAGCCACATCAAGTGTGAGGTTTCACATGGGGTGAACACAATCAGCTGTTTGAAGGATTATGGTCACGGGCTTTGGCTTGGTGCCTCTATTTACAGGCCTGCGGGTTATCTATGTCTGATCTGTAGCACAACCTGGAATATATTTCAGTACCTTGAAGGTGGCGGATCCAGGTTAAAAGGCAGCCTCAGATGGGGCTTTGATGGCATTCATAGATGTCGGCTCTATCAAGACACTGCTCACCACTTCTCAGCTACCCAGAAAAGGAGGTGGTTCGCAACCCAGAAACAGAGGCAGGAAGTGAGGAAAGTCACCGATCTAGGGGCATTAAGTTTGCCATGGGAAAAGGGCACCTGCCTTGGCGTCTAACAAGACTGTGACCTCCAATTCCACTTCTTACCATGTGATCTTCAAAAGTCTTTTGTTTCCTCATCTGTAAAATCAACAACATTCATGCATTCGATCATTTTTAAGTAATTCTCTATGCATTAGGTGAAGTGAAAGTCACTCAGTCGTGTCCGACTCTTTGCAACCCCCTGGACTATGCAGTCCATGGAATTCTCCCCAGAGTGCTGGAGTGGGTAGCTGTTCCCCTTCTCCAGGGGACTTTCCCAACCCAGGGATCAAACCCAGGTCACACGCATTGCAGGCAGATTCTTTACCAGCTGAGCCACCAGGAAAGCCTAAGAATACTGGGAGTGGGTAGCCTATCCCTTCTCTGGGGGATCTTCCCAACCCAAGAATCAAACCAGGGTCTCCTGCATTGCAGGCGGATTCTTTACCAGCTGAGACATCAGAGAAGCCCTTGCATTAAGTGCTGTGAATCTCAGTGACAAACAAGATAAACCCATTCTTGCCTTCACAGAGCTTACCCCCCTCCAAAATAAATACTAAATAAATGACCCTCATTGCTGACTCAGTTAATGCAACAAATGCTATTATTAGGTAACATGCCCATCAGAATATCTTTGTTCTTTATCCAGTCATTGTCAGGACCAAAAACTTCTTTCCATACCTCAACCACAACCCAGAAGAGAAGTCAATGTAAATTACAGGAAATTAAAATTAATTATATGCTCTTGTCAATATATACATTTGTATACATGTGTTAGAGCAGGAAGTCGGTTGTTCATGGTTAATGAAAGGCAGACAGACTGCACATTGACTTCAAGATTCCTAAACAAGATGTGGGTCTATGAGTTGAGGTCCCCAATTATTTTCATCATGACAGAGCTTCAAAATGATAACAAAGATCAGTGAAGAAGTGTTAACTTGTCATGTGCACAAAGCTGGGTGCTTTGGTCTTGTGTATCACTAAATGTTTGTGGACTAAATAAAGGAATTTTGTTGTTTTGTTTAGTCACTTAGTCATGTCCGACTCTTTGCGACCCCCTGGACTGTAGGCAGGCTCCTCTGTCCATGGGATTCTCCAGGCAAGAAAACTGGAGTGGGTTGCCATTTCATTCTCCAGGGGATCTTCCCCACCCAGGGATCGAACCCACATCTCCTGCACTGGCAGGCAGATTCTTTGCCACTGAGCCGGAGTGGGTAGCTGTTCCTTTCTCCAGGGGATCTTCCCAACCCAGGGATCAAACCCAGGTCTCCCACATTGCAGGTGGATTCTTTACCACCTGAGCCACCAGGGAAGCCCAAAAATACGGGAGTGGGTAGCCTATCCCTTGCCTTCTCCAGCAGATCTTCCCAACCCAGGAATCGAACCAGGGTCTCCTGCTTTGCAGGCTGATTCTTTGCCAGCTGAGCTACCAGGGAAGCCCACTGAGCCACCAGGGAAGCCTAAATAAAGGAATTAATAGGCAATAATTGCTTTATGCCAAATTTTTTGCAGCATCCATCCCACGTGTCAAGAGAAGAATTCCTTGAGACTACCCTGGAGGTCCAGCGGCTAAGACTCCAAGATCTCAATGCAGGGGTCCCAAGTTCGATTGCTGGTCAGGGAACTAGATCCCACATGCCTTGAGTCAGAATTCGCATACTGCAACTAAAGATCCCACGTGTTGCAACTAAGACCTGGTGCAGCCTACGTAAATAAATATTTTAAAAGGAGAGAAAGAAAATGACAAGGGTTTTGGTGCAACCCTGGGAGCACAGGAAGATTTAGTAGCTTAAAAAATGAAGGGGAAGTCTTCCTTTGTAAACTCTATTATATGCCTCTATCTGCTTCCTTTTTCTCCTTGTGCTTGATGGACCTGGAAAAACATTAATAAGCAAGACGCTAGAGAGAGTGGCTGAGGCGCCAAGGGGGAGTTGAGTTGTTTTCAAGACTTGTAGTATCTTAGTCTTAGAATCTGAGTCTTGGCCTGTAAGTAACCAGCCATCTCCAGGGCCAGAGCAGCAGGCAGCTAGGAGGCTGGCTGTAGCATATCAGTTCTCCCCACAACTTGCTTTTCCTTCACAGAGCTGCACTTGCAGCCTCTTTCACACATAACTGGTTGAAGTTGATGGAAATTACATGTCTTATCACTCCTTAAAAGAAAAAAATATATAGAAAATGTAAATCTAAAAGAAATGGGCAATTTTCTTGTACCACTTTATATTTCTGTGTAAGTTACCAAGTGCCAATCATTCTTACTTTTTAAAATTCAAATTTGTCAAGCAGCACGCAGGCTTTCAATGTTGTACAAGAAAAGATAATGCTTCGTGGGGAACAGTCACTTATGTTAGTTCTGCAGACATGCCTGCCTACCAAAAGAGAATTTAGCAGATTGCTGGTTTGGGAGAAATGTTAATGACCTCATTAAATGATCCTCTCAGCTCTGGGGTCACCACGGAAGGGTAAGCAACAAGGTATTACAGTTCTGGATACAGAAATCTTTACTGACATCAAAGTCACCACTCATCTTGTAGTGTGTTTTTACCTGATGTAACAAGGTGAGTGCCCAAGAATCAGCATAAATGAGAAGCCCTGTTAAACTGTACTGGGAAGTTAATGGCTATCACAATCTGCTTGGAGCGTTGTGCCTTCCATCAGCTCACCAGAGCGCTCACTAGGGGTAAACGTCTAAAATGAAAAAGCAAGAATCAAATTAATGTGTTAGTACTGCAGTTCACCTGTAGTTGTTCTTCAGTCGCTAATTCATGTCTCACTTTTTGGCATCCCAAGGACTGTAGCCCACCAGGCTCCTCTGTCCATGGGATTTCCCAGGCAAGAATACTGGAGTGGGTTGCCATTTCCTTCTCCAGGGGATCTTCCTCACCCAGGGATCAAACTCGAGTCTCCCGCATTGGCAGGGGGATTGTTTACCTCTGAGCCACCAGGGCAGCCCATTGCAGCTTCCTCTGTATGTGTATAGTGAGGGTAACATCTGTGGTCTTGCTAATAACATCAACAGTCAAGGCCATGAAGTGAAAAGTCAGCTTCTACAGGCATGAACAAGCAAAATAAAGCAGGAAGCCTATCCTGTCTGAGTCGCTACTGACACTGTTCACAGTAAGAAATTCTAAGCTTGGATGCAGGAGGTGATGGAGAACAACACGGCAATGACAAGGTCAAAGTCTGTCCACGCCCCTTTGGGATCAACCTCTGTCCGCTGCAGGGTGTGACTGACAGCCCAGAGATGATGCCCGGTGCCAGCCATGGAGCACTCTGAGACACTCTGCTAGTCATGCTATCTTCAAATTAGCCCTGGGTTGAGTTAAATATCCACCGAAAGGAGTGGAAGCATCCTCGTGAAATCATCCTTACGAGAACAGGAGAGCTTTAATAGTTTGGTGGTTACAGTAACCA
Source organism: Bison bison bison (assembly GCF_000754665.1). Lineage (NCBI taxonomy): Eukaryota > Metazoa > Chordata > Mammalia > Artiodactyla > Bovidae > Bison > Bison bison. Next base: position 2,914,600 of record NW_011494622.1, read on the forward strand.
CTAGCCTGCTAGAAAAATCAATATCTCCGCAGTGTTACAATCACACCAAGGGGTCCTGGAGCCGAGCCCTGTCACTGAAGAAGAAACTCGGATTCATTAGAGCAGGAAGTCAGGATGTGCAGGGAGGTCAAGCACAAATACAACCTGGGCTCTTTTGTCCGCAAATTCAAGAAGATGCTCTTCTTTCAGGATCCAAGTTTTTTTTTTTTTTTGAAAAGCACAGAATTTACAAAGCTGGAAGTGACCTCAACAATCACCGAGTCCAGCCCCTTCTCTTTACAGATGAGGAAATAGTGGCCCAGAAAGATGACTTGGCTTGCTCCCATTCACCCAGCTGACCTGGTGAGATTTCCTCCAGGCGTCACAAGGCTCGTCCCCAGTGTTAGAGCCTATGAACAAAAGCACACAGCTCTTCATTTAGAGCCTCGAAGGAAGGCACTCTGCTCAGCCTTCCAGGAGCACAAAGAAAGCGGAATCAGTTTCTCCCAACTCTGCGCCTGAGAGAAGGTAAAACTACATGACAGGTAAAACCACATGACAATGTTCGATGCTTAGGTTGCAATGTTCGATGCTTAGGTTGCAATGTAAGGTGACGATAAAAAAGGTGTCCAGGGGACTTCCCCAGCGGTCCAGTGGTTACGGCTATGCATCCTAATCCAGGAGGCACAGGTTTGATCCCTGGCAGGGAAACTAAGATCCCACATTCCGCACAGCATGGCTAGAGGGGAAAAAAAAACCAATTTGAATGAGCTGTCCAGAGTAGAACATGATTTGTTGTATATGTCTTCTACAGAAAAATAGCCTTTTCTGCCCACCCAGGAAGTCGTTTATAGACATAGAGTTACCCCTGCTCTCTTTGTCATCACTGCCAGTAGATACAATATTCTGTTTATAACCCAGTTCCTTTTACAGAAGAAGTGCAAAATACACAAGATGCAAAGGACGGGAGCCTGCACAAGACATAATAAGGATCACACGAATCTCAACCATCAGTACCAGAAGTTGCCCTAATTGTAGCCATTCACAACCTGGGGACAAGATCCCATCTTAGATCAGATCAGTCGCTCAGTTGTGTCCGACTCTTTTCAGACCCATGAATCGCAGCACGCCAGGCCTCCCTGTCCATCACCAACTCCCGGAGTTCACTTAGACTCACGTCCATCGAGTCAGTGATGCCATCCAGCCATCTCATCCTCTGTCGTCCCCTTCTCCTCCTGCCCCCAATCCCTCCCAGCATCAGAGTCTTTTCCAACGAGTCAACTCTTCGCATGAGGTGGCCAAAGTACTGGAGTTTCAGCTTCAGCATCATTCCTTCCAAAGAAATCCCAGGGCTGATCTCCTTCAGAATGGACTGGTTGGATCTCCTTGCAGTCCAAGGGACTCTCAAGAGTCTTCTCCAACACCACAGTTCAAAAGCATCAATTCTTCGGCGCTCAGCCTTCTTCACAGTCCAACTCTCACATCCATACATGACCACAGGAAAAACCATAGCCTTGACTAGACGGACCTTTGTTGGCAAAGTAATGTCTCTGCTTTTGAATATGCTATCTAGGTTGGTCATAACTTTCCTTCCGAGGAGTAAGTGTCTTTTAATTTCATGGCTGCAGTCACCATCTGTAGTGATTTTGGAGCCAGAAAAATAAAGTCTGACACTGTTTCCACTGTTTCCCCATCTATTTCCCATGAAGTGATGGGACTGGATGCCATGATCTTCGTTTTCTGAATGCTGAGCTTTAAGCCAACTTTTTCACTCTCCACTTTCACTTTCATCAAGAGGCTTTTGAGTTCCTCTTCACTTTCTGCCATAAGGGTGGTATCATCTGTATATCTGAGGTTATTGATATTTCTCCCGGCAATCTTGATTCCAGCTTGTGTTTCTTCCAGTCCAGCGTTTCTCATGATGTGCTCTGCATATAGGTTAAATAAGCAGGGTGACAATATACA
>NW_011494622.1:2916668-2917670 GCF_000754665.1 Bison bison bison
ATACAGCCTTGACGTACTCCTTTTCCTATTTGGAACCAGTCTGTTGTTCCATGTCCAGTTCTAACTGTTGCTTCCTGACCTGCATACAAGTTTCTCAAGAGGCAGATCAGGTGGTCTGGTATTCCCATCTCTTTCAGAATTTTCCACAGTTTACTGTGATCCACACAGTCAAAGGCTTTGGCATAGGCAATAAAGCAGAAATAGATGTTTTTCTGGAACTCTCTTGCTTTTTCCATGATCCAGCGGATGTTGGCAATTTGATCTCTGGTTCCTCTGCCTTTTCTAAAACCAGCTTGAACATCTGAAAGTTCACGGTTCACATATTGCTGAAGCCTGGCTTGGAGAATTTTGAGCATTACTTTACTAGCGTGTGAGATGAGTGCAATTGTGCGATGGTTTGAGCATTCTTTGGCATTGCCTTTCTTTGGGATTGGAATGAAAACTGACCTTTTCCAGTCCTGTGGCCACTGCTGAGTTTTCCAAATTTGCTGGCATATTGAGGGCAGCACTTTCACAGCATCACCTTTCAGGATTTGAAATAGCTCAACTGGAATTCCATCACCTCCACTAGCTTTGTTCGTAGTGATGCTTTCTAAGGCCCACTTGACTTCACATTCCAGGATGTCTAGGTCGGTGATCACACCGTCGTGATTATCTTGGTCGTGGAGATCTTTTTTGTACAATTCTTCTGTGTATTCTTGCCATCTCTTATTAATATCTTCTGCTTCTATTAGGTCCATACCATTTCTGTCCTTTATTGAGCCCATCTTTGCATGAAATGTTCCTTTGGTATCTCTAATTTTCTTGAAGAGATCTCTAGTCTTTCCCATTCTGTTATTTTCCTCTATTTCTTTGCATTGATCACTGAAGAAGGCTTTCTTATCTCTTCTTGCTATTCTTTGGAACTCTGCATTCAGGTGTTTATATCTTTCCTTTTCTCCTTTGCTTTTGGCTTCTCTTCTTTTCACAGCTATTTGTAAGGCCTCCCCAGACAGCCATTTT
>NW_011494622.1:2917770-2924051 GCF_000754665.1 Bison bison bison
CTTCTTTTCACAGCTATTTGTAAGGCCTCCCCAGACAGCCATTTTGCTTTTTTGCATTTCTTTTCCATGGGGATGGTCTTGATCCCTGTCTGCTGTACAATGTCACGAACCTCATTCCATAGTTCTTCAGGCACTCTATCTATCAGATCTAGGCCCTTAAATCTATTTCTCACTTCCACTGTATAATCATAAGGGATTTGATTTAGGTCTACCTGAATGGTCTAGTGGTTTTCCCTACTTTCTTCAATTTCAGTCTGAATTTGGCAATAAGGAGTTCATGGTCTGAGCCACAGTCAGCTCCTGGTCTTGTTTTTGCTGACTGTATAGAGCTTCTCCATCTTTGGCTGCAAAGAATATAATCAATCTGATTTCGGTGTTGACCTTCTGGTGATGTCCATGTATAGAGTCTTCTCTTGTGTTGTTGGAAGAGGGTGTTTGTTATGACCAGTGCATTTTCTTGGCAAAACTCTATTAGTCTTTGCCCTGCTTCATTCCATATTCCAAGGCAAAATTTGCCTGTTACTCCAGGTGTTTCTCGACTTCAGGGAATTGTCCTATGTTTCTGTGTGAGTTGCTCAGTCGTGTCAGACTCTGTGTGACCCTATGGACTGTAGACAGCCAGGCTCCTCTGTCCATGGGATTCTCCAGGCAAGAATACTGGAGTGGGTTGCCACTCCCTTCTCCAGGGGATCTTCCCGACCCAGGGATCAAACCCGGCTCTCCAGCATTGCAGGCAGATTCTTTTCAGTCTGAGCCACTAGACCTGTGCTTAAGCCCAGACAAGGAAGACTGCATGCCCTCTTCTGTATTCACTGAATATTAAATGTTACTATGTCCCTAACATCTTCACAGCCCCCTCCCTCCAGAACCATGGACTTTCAGACAAATAAGTATACACACATACTCGAGGCCTTTCCGCTTTGTTCTATTTAATTCAAGCCTTGTTGAAATCTCAGGGATAACATTACTTTTTTAGATAGAGTCCCACTATCTTTGCACCTATACAAAAAGCATCGTATGAAATACATAAATAAGAGCAGGCAGGGAGCACACCCTCGCGGACTGGAGAAGATGCCTGGATCTGGCTTGGAGGCTGATAGCTTAAAAAACTAAGTCTGGCTGCTGGAAACCAACAATATCTCCACAATAGTGCAGAGACCCCCGTGTAAACTCCTTATCTTTGCCTTCCACTCCTTTATGTTTTCGTATGCTTGGCTCCCTGTGAGACCCAGAGGAATTCCCTTTCTTGAAAGTCTTTGTAAATAGCCTATTCACTCCCTTGCTATTCTCATGCAACATCACAAATGCTATGTGCTGGCAAAAGGTGAGATAGCAAGTTTATGTTTTAGAGTGTAATTTCACCATGGAGCAATTCGTTTTGTTTGTAACAGCCTGCCACTGTTCCAGCCAGATGCAGTACGCTAGGCTCTGGGACAGAGGAAAGAACTTCATTTTCTAAAAATGGGGGCAAATTCTATCACTGCTTTTAGTGGCACATTAAGCCGGTTAGTACTAGCCAGAACCAACATTTCACATGCAGGCATATTCTCTACTTGAAAGCCAAGTGTCCTTCAAAAGACGGAGAAATTATTTGGGATTTTTGAAAACATCAAAGGAATCCCCCGCAAACAGTCCCCATAAACGCCTCGATCAGTTTAGCAACTGGGGCCAGAGCCGATGGCTTTGATTTCTCTTTGATGCAAACCATAATACAGGATGGAATGGCTTTGGGAAATGGTCATAAGCAGTGGCCAGGAAAGTGCATTCTTCTATGTTAACAGCCAGACCCCCGCGCTGATGTGCTGAAGCCCAGTTGATGGTTGGCATTATTCATTCACAATGCGGACTACAAAGCACTTCCCCCCCTTGCTTCACCCAAACAGAATCGCATCCTCCTGCTGTATATACAGAGATTGCAGCAGTAACCGAGACGCTTGAAGAGTTTTTTCACCGCGTCTGCCTTTAGAGGTGCACATTTGGCTCAGCAGAAGCTAAACATTTTTAAGAGCACAGTAAGAAATAGGCCAGAAAACATCAAAGCTTTATAGCTTTTGAGAAAACTTGATGGTCTTGCTGGTACAACTCCCTGTGATATGGTTCAGTTGTAATAACAATAGAAACTGTATCAGTGCAAACTGCTGATGAAACATCAGAAAATGTAGCCAAGGGTCTTTTAAACCCATTTAAGAACTGTTCTTTTGAACTGCGCCTCTTAGCCTTGGAAAAACCTCTTCGAGATTTTAAGCAGGGCTTCTGGATGAACTGCAGAGTGAGAACCCGAAATTATCTCGTGCACTGAAATCAATATCCAGCGGTATTTTCTCTTTGAGAGAAATTCAACCCGACAGAAAAGAGAAGGAGCCATAAGGAAACCGGGACCCTGGCTAAAACGCTCGCCTTAGAAAATACACTGTAAAACAGTTCAAATGAGGTGATGTCACCAGAAGCAGAAAACCATAGTGACAGAATCAAATGTGATCTGGACCTCAGAATACTTCATTATCTCTACCGCAGGTCACTAACCTTCACACGACACATCCATCAGCCTGGATAGCCATTTGGAAGCCGCCGCTGGTAGCTAGACGGCGCAGTGACCACCCACACACCCCACGATCGCAGGCGAGCAGGGTTCAAACGGAGGCCTGGGCGCTCAGACCCAGGTTTGCTAGTCTCCAAGTGCTCTCTAGTGGCCAGAGGAACAGAAAATTACCTGACACTTGGAAAGCACTTCGGGGGATGATTGAGAACTAGGGAGAGGTCTTGGGACCGGCAGGGTAGCGATGCTGTCTAACGCAGTCTGCATCTCCTGGGTCTGGAGTGTTGGTCGCTCAGTCGCATCCGACTCTTTGCGATCCCATGGACTGTAGCTCACCAGGCTCCTCTATCCTGGGTCTGTGGGAACATTTTATGAGCAAACTTGCCATTTCCAACGACTGTGTCACTACCTGTAAAACACTGATAAATCATTATGCTCAGCAGTGTAATTTCTATACTGTGTGCTACAGGCTTATCAAATTCATGGGGGGAAGCACTTGGAGGGGGCTCATTAGTGAAAGGTATGTCGAAACAGAATACAAAGTACATCGAGCTTGTCCATTTATCTGACTGTGCCAATGCTCTCTGCTCTGCTTCATAAACGTAAGTCATTGTGCTGTGCTTCGTAAGCATAAGTCACTGTTTTAGGGAATGTGATGAGCTTAGGCGTCAGGCTTGGCTGAAAAAAAATCATTTTTCAGCACCTGTATATTCCAAGCACAGTCCTATATTTTATCTTTGTGTGCATGTTCAGTTGCTCAGTCGTGTCTGACTCTTTGCGACCCCATGGACTGTAGCCTGCCAGGTTCCTCTGCCCATGGAATTTTCCAGGCAAGAATACTGGAGCATATTGCATTTCCTCCTCCAGGGGGTCTTCCCAACCCAAGGATCAAACCCACGTCTCCTGTGTCTCCTGCACTGGCAGGTGGATTCTTTACCACTAGCACTTTGTTTAATCCTCACGAAGAATCCTCTGATGGAGGAATCACTGTCTGGATTTTACTTTTTTCCAGAGACAAGGTGGAGGTTGACAAACTTTTCCTAGAAAGGACCAGTGAGTAAATATTTCAGGCTCTGAGGGCCACCTGGCCTCTGTCACATCCGTGTATCCACTGAACTCTGCAGTTACAGCGTGAACACGGTCAAGGACGATAGACAAACAAATGGGAGTGGCTTTATCCCAATAATACTTTATTTGTGGGCGCTGAAATGTGAATTTCATGTAACTTTCACACGTCTCCAAATATTGTTCTTCTTTTGGTTTTGTTTCAGCCATTTAACAATGTAAAAACTGTTCCTGTCTCATGGGCCATACAAAAATAGGTAACAAAGCCGTACAAAAACAGTGGGCTGTGTTGGCCACCAGCCAGAGTTTGCTGAGTCCTGCGATAAGAAAACTGAATCTCAGTCCACAGTTCTGTAAGTGGTGGCATCATCAGTCAAGCCAGCCTGACTGTGATCCCAGCTGAATCGTGTGTCACGAGCTGGGCCTTCATTTCTAGTACATCAGACCTCCTCCCGCTCCTGCCTTCAGCATCGGAGTAAATTTGGTTTTTGTTTGTTACGAAAGAGAAAATTCAAAAGAGAACTTCTCCAGAAAGAGCCAAGACAAAGACAGGGGAAAAGAAAACAAGCATTGAAGGTAGCCAATTAAGCATTAAGAGTTACGCACAGCGCCCTTCCTGGAAGACCAAGACACTGTGGAGATTTCTAAATCAGACGGAAGTCACAGTCCCTGAATTCAAAAGACTTGGTATCATAGAAGGAACATATTAGGAAATCATCAAAACACATTTTAAAACTTGCATGTGTCTATCCCATCACCTTTAGCTGGAGGGGAATACCCATAACAAGAGGGGCTGCTAGGAGACAGCCTCCCGGGAGCCCAGGTCTCCTACTTTCAAAAGTGTCAGGCAGGTCTTCCCTGGTAGTCCAGGAGCTAAGCCTCTGAGCTCCCAATGCAGAAAGCCCAGGTTCGATTCCAGGTCAGGGAAATATAGCCCACAAGCCACAACTAGGAGTTCTCATGCTGCAACTAAGATCCAGAGAAGACAAAAAAAAAAGACTAGCAATTGTCTAAAAAAAGCAGTGTCAGGCATTAACTCACTTGTAGTCTGAAGAATTTCAAGTCACAATACCCAGGCACACACACACAAAAATTTCTTATCTTTTCTAGAGTTTAGATTTAACTTTTACTTTGGGCTGTAACGCTGTCTAGCAAAAGAAATGTAGACTTGGTCTTTTCAGGTTTAAAATCGTACATAAATAAGTAAGCCAATTACACTTTATCAGCACAAAGGTAGAGAAATATGTTACTGGAACAGAAAAGAGAATCCATAAACAAGCTCACTTATGAACAGAGACTTTATAAATTACCATGTTAGCAACCGCAGAGCAGTGGGGGGGAAATCCATAGTGTCAGAATAATTGGAGGCCCATGTGGACAAAATTAAAACTTGACCACTACCAAACATGAACACAAAAATTAATTCCAGGTGGACGGCAGATCCAAAGGTAAAAAGTAAACAATAAAGCTTGGCGATCAGTGCTGTCCAAGAGAACTTTCTATGATGGTAGAATGTTCTATAATTCTGCACTGCCCAATACATTAGCCACGACTTACGTGTGCTTACTGAGCCCCTGAAATGTGGCTAGTGCCACTGAGAAACTGTCCTTTAAATTACATTAAATTTTAGTTAATTTAAGTTTGAAAGGTGAAAGTGAAAGTCACTCGGTTGTGTCTGACTCTTTGCGTCCCCATGGCTTATACAGCCCATGGAATTCTCCAGGCCAGAATACTGGAGTGGGTAGCCTTTTCCTTCTCCAGGGGATCTTCCCAACCCAGGGATCAAACCCAGGTCTCCCACATTGCAGGTGGATTCTTTACCAGCTGAGCTGTAAATGGCCAGGGGCTTCCCAGGTGGCGCTAGTGGGAAAAGAACACGCCTGCCAATGCAGGAGACGTAAGAGATCCAGGTTAGTTCCCTGGGTGGGGAAGATCCCTTGGAGGAGGGCATGGCAACCCACTCCAGTATTCTTGCCAAGGACAGAAAAGCCTCGTGGGGTCCATAGGGGCTCAAGAGTCAGACATGGCTGAAACGACCTAGCACGCACGCACGTCACACATGGCCAGTGGCTACTACTACATCAGCACAGACCTAGAGGAAAATTCAAGATAATACTTTGCTGACCATGCGTCAGGAATGGCGAACCACTTCAGTATTCTTGCCTTGAGAACCCCATGAACAGTATGAAAAAAGCAAAATGATAGGATACTGAAAGAGGAACTCCCCAGGTTGGTAAGTGCCCAACATGTTACTGAAGATCAGTGGAGAAATAACTCCAGAAAGAATGAAGGGATGGAGCCAAGCAAAAACAATACCCAGTTGTGGATGTGACTGGTGATAGAAGCAAGGTCCAATGCTGTAAAGAGCAATATTGCATAGGAACCTGGAATGTCAGGTCCATGAATCAAGGCAAATTGGAAGTGGTCAAACAGGAGATGGCAAGAGTGAATGTCGACATTCTAGGAATCAGCGAACTAAAATGGACTGGAATGGGTGAATTTAACTCAGATGACCATTATATCTACTACTGTGGGCAAGAATCCCTTAGAAGAAATGGAGTAGCCATCATGGTCAACAAAAGAGTCCGAAATGCAGTACTTGGATGCAATCTCAAAAACGACAGGATGATTTCTGTTCGTTTCCAAGGCAAACCATTCAATATCACAGTAATCCAAGTCT
>NW_011494622.1:2924151-2924998 GCF_000754665.1 Bison bison bison
GACCAGTAACACTGAAGAAGCTAAAGTTGAACGGTTCTATGAAGACCTACAAGACCTTTTAGAACTAACACCCAAAAAAGATGTCCTTTTCATTATAGGGGACTGGAATGCAAAAGTAGGAAGTCAAGAAACACCTGGAGTGACAGGCAGATTTGGCCTTGGAGTACAAAATGAAGCAGGGCAAAGGCTAATAGAGTTTTGCCAAGAGAATGCACTGGTCATAGCAAACACCCTCTTCCAACAACACAAGAGAAGACTCTACACATGGACATCACCAGATGGCCAACACCGAAATCAGATTGATTATATTCTTTGCAGCCAAAGATGGAGAAGCTCTGTACAGTCAGCAAAAACAAGACCAGGAGCTGACTGTGGCTCAGATCATGAACTCCTTATTGCCAAATTCAGACTGAAATTGAAGAAAATGGGGAAAACCACTAGACCATTCAGGTATGACCTAAATCAAATCCCTTATGATTATACAGTAGAAGAGAGAAATAGATTTAAGGGACTAGATCTGATAGATAGAGTGCCTGATGAACTATGGACGGAGGTTCGTGACATTGTACAGCAGACAGGGATCAAGAACATCCCCATGGAAAAGAAATGCAAAAAGTAAAATGGCTGTCTGGGGAGGCCTTACAAATAGCTGTGAAAAGAAGAGAAGCCAAAAGCAAAGGAGAAAAGGAAAGATATAAGCATCTGAATGAAGAGTTCCAAAGAATAGCAAGAAGAGATAAGAAAGCCTTCCTCAGTGATCAATGCAAAGAAATAGAGGAAAACAACAGAATGGGAAGGACTAGAGATCTCTTCAAGAAAATCAGAGATACCAAAGGAACATTTCATG
>NW_011494622.1:2925098-2925485 GCF_000754665.1 Bison bison bison
GTGAATTTAACTCAGACAACCATTATATCTACTACTGTGGGCAAGAATCCCTTAGAAGAAATGGAGTAGCCATCATGGTCAACAAAAGAGTCCGAAATGCAGTACTTGGATGCAATCTCAAAAACGACAGGATGATTTCTGTTCGTTTCCAAGGCAAACCATTCAATATCACAGTAATCCAAGTCTGTGCCCCGACCAGTAACACTGAAGAAGCTAAAGTTGAACGGTTCTATGAAGACCTACAAGACCTTTTAGAACTAACACCCAAAAAAGATGTCCTTTTCATTATAGGGGACTGGAATGCAAAAGTAGGAAGTCAAGAAACACCTGGAGTGACAGGCAGATTTGGCCTTGGAGTACAAAATGAAGCAGGGCAAAGGCTAATAG
>NW_011494622.1:2925662-2926507 GCF_000754665.1 Bison bison bison
AGAAGCAGAAGATATTAAGAAGAGGTGGCAAGAATACACAGAAGAACTGTACAAAAAAGATCGTCACGACCCAGATAATCACGATGGTGTGATCACTGACCTAGAGCCAGACATCCTGGAATGTGAAGTCAAGTGGGCCTTAGAAAGCATCACTACGAACAAAGCTAGTGGAGGTGATGGAATTCCAGTTGAGCTATTTCAAATCCTGAAAGATGATGCTGTGAAAGTGCTGCACTCAATATGCCAGCAAATTTGGAAAACTCAGCAGTGGCCACAGGACTGGAAAAGGTCAGTTTTCATTCCAATCCCAAAGAAAGGCAATGCCAAAGAATGCTCAAACTACTGCACAATTGCACTCATCTCACACGCTAGTAAAGTAATGCTCAAAATTCTCCAAGCCAGGCTTCAGCAATATGTAAACCGTGAACTTTCAGATGTTCAAGCTGGTTTTAGAAAAGGCAGAGGAACCAGAGATCAAATAGCCAACATCCACTGGATCATGGAAAAAGCAAGAGAGTTCCAGAAAAACATCTATTTCTGCTTTATTGCCTATGCCAAAGCCTTTGACTGTGTGGATCACAGTAAACTGTGGAAAATTCAAGAGATGGGAATACCAGACCACCTGACCTGCCTCTTGAGAAAACTATATGCAGGTCAGGAAGCAACATTTAGAACTGGACATGGAACAACAGACTGGTTCCAAATAGGAAAAGGAGTACGTCAAGGCTGTATATTGTTATTTAACTTATATGCAGAGTACATGATGAGAAACGCTGGACTGGAAGAAGCACAAGCTGGAATCAAGATTGCTGGGAGAAATATCAGTAACCTCAGATATGCAGATG
>NW_011494622.1:2926607-2971368 GCF_000754665.1 Bison bison bison
TGGAAACAGTGTCAGTTATTTTTCTGGGCTCCAAAATCACTGCAGATGGTGATTGCAGCCATGAAATTAAAAGACGCTTACTCCTTGGAAGGAAAGTTATGACCAATCTAGATAGCATATTCAAAAGCAGAGACATTACTTTGCCAACAAAGGTCTGTCTAGTCAAGGCTATGGTTTTTCCTGTGGTCATGTATGGATGTGAGAGTTGGACTGTGAAGAAAGCTGAGTGCTGAAGAATTGATGCTTTTGAGCTGTGGTGTTGGAGAAGACTCTTGAGAGTCCCTTGGACTGCAAGGAGATCCAACCAGTCCATCCTAAAGGAGATCAGCCCTGGTGTTCATTGAAAGGACTGATGCTGAAGCTGAAACTCCAATACTTTGGCCATGTCATGTGAAGAGTTGACTCACTGGAAAAGACTCTGATGCTGGGAGGGATTGGGGGCAGGAGGAGAAGGGGATAACAGAGGGTGAGATGGCTGCATGGCATCACTGACTCAATGGACATGAGTCTGAGTGAACTCTGGGGGTTGGTGATGGACAGGGAGGCCTGGCGTGCTGTGATTCATGGGGTCACAAAGAGTCGGACACAACTTAGCTACTGAACTGAACTGAAATGACCATGCGTTAGGAAAAAAATTCTTAAAAATCAGACATGGAAGAGTACTTAATAAAAATTCAGGGCTTCTGGGACATTATGCTATGTGAAATAAGCCAGTCACAAGAGATGAATACTGTACAATCCACTCATCTGAATCATCTGAAAGTGAAAGTGAAGTCACTCAGTCATGTCTGACTTTTGCGATCCCACAGCCCTGGGATTCTCCAGGCAGGAATACTGGAGTGGGTTGCCATTTCCTTCTCCAGAGAATCTTCCCGACACAGGGATCGTACCCAGGTCTCCTGCATTGCAGGCAGACTCTACCGTCTGAGCCACCAGGGGCTCCTTTCCATCAGTACTTCTGTCAAAAGACCTATCAAAGAAAGAGTGAGAAAGGGTCATGACTCACGTTCCTCCCTTTAATTTGGCAACAACATTTGGCTAGTAAACAGCAATTTTCAATATTTTCACTGGATTGTTCTTGGCCAGGTTCTACCTTCCAGGACTTTTGGTATTCTTAGGTCGGTGGTTTTAATTTTTTTTTAAAAAAAACAATGGTTTGCTTGAAAAAAGTTGGAATAATTTTTCTTTTAATACAGGAAAGTATTATATTAATATAACCAAAGTTAATTGCTTCACCCATGGAGCAGAAAAGAAAGCAAACAGATCTCACACGGCTTCAAAAGAATTTGAATTATATTTCTGAATTCAGACATATATCATCAACTGAGATAATAACTGAAAATCGACCAGGATTCTTCTCTGACAATAGCAAATATTGCATGGAATTCATTAGTACTTGAGTTATCAAACAGAGGATGATATCTGGGGGAAAAAATGAGTTTAGTGATTATATGAAAACCAGTATGATATACACTAAGTCACATTTTTAGTATCAAGGCTTAAAGCCAGACAGAATATTAATAGATGTGTGTGTACTTTTATCATAAACTGATATCCAGTGACATAGTCACTAGGCTCACCAAAGCTTCCTATATCCAAAAGAGAGTAAGCAGTCTGTCTATAACTCCAAAATAACAAGACTGACTGTTGTGGAGTCCATTACTTTATAATCAAATTGTATGACCTCTTGAAGTGGCTGACCTTTTACTTTCATTGAACAGTTTTACTTTTTTAAAAAAATGACATATTAGTTGTCACTGTACAGGTTTTATTTTATCAATACCTACACTTTTCAGAATTTTGAAGAATTTGTCCAACCAGAGGTCAGATCTACAGTTTCTGGTAAGCTCTACACTTTCAGTTAACCCACTTTCTAGAAGTCATAAAATTAGTAATGCAATCGACACACTCTGGAAATACATTAAATGTTTGGAAACACGTTAAATGTTTGGAAATACCACTACCACCATCAGCAGCAGCACGTAAAACTTACTGAGCATTCATGGATAAATAGAATTATACCCATTTCCCAGATGGAATTATACCCATTTCACAGATTAGGAAACTGAGACTCCAGAAGTTGAGTAACTTACCCAATTCCACACAGATAGTAAGTAGTGAAGCTAGGAGTCAATTCCAAGCATTTTGTTTGACTCTGGAGCCTGCTGCTGTGCTATACTGTCCTGGTTTCTACATTGCACCATCATCAAAAAGGGATGGATATCGAGTTCACAAATATAATGGAATATGAACCAAGCAGAAAGAACCTTATATTTGAAAAAAATATGTAATAGTTGATAAGTGTTCATCATATCTTAAAGAAAAGAGAAAACTTTTCTCTGGAGTACTTACTGTATGCCAGACATTGCAGTTAACTTGCTATGTACACAACTGTTTCTTTTAATCCTATTAACTGCTAATATAATTCATTCTACTATTAACTCCATTTTTAAAATGTGGAAATTAGGTCAGAGATTTAAGAATCTTGGCCGAGATCGCACAGCTACTAGATGGCAAAGCCAGCGAACATTTCAACGTTGATTTCCTTTTTTCGTATTTACCCTCCAGATGAGACTCCACAGCTTGGCCTTTAATCACCGCGCCTGTCTTTCCCTCCATCACACCTGCCTGAACAGACCCACGCCTGCCCCCAGCAGTGAACCGTGCCAGGCTCACACAACTTGGCAAATGGGCTTCACATTGAACTTCAGTGGACTTCCCTGATGGCTCAGACAGTAAAGAACCTGCCTGCAATGCAGAAGACGTGGGTTCAATCCCTGGGTCGGGAAGATCTCCTGCAGAAGAGAATGGCTACCCACTCCAGTATTGTTGTCTGGAGAATCCCATGGACAGAGAAGCCTGGTGGGCTACAGTCCACGGGGTCGCAAGAGTCAGACATGACTGAGTGACTAACAGCTGCACTTTTCACTGTGAACTTCACTATCCCACACCCCAGATGTGGGGTGTCATTATAACCCAGTGAGCTGATGCTTGTCTGCTGGTAAGATTACCGTCCTCGTCTCCAACAGAACTGTCTCTTCTCTCCTCTCAAACCTTCTTCCTCATCTAGTGCCTTCCTCACATCTTCCATTAATGATACTTTACCTTTTACTTGATTGAGAAAAGAAGACCTTCACACCATCTGCTTTACAAATTTACCTTCGCCTGTGCCTTTGTCCATTTTTCCCTTCCTTTGGCAGCTGAGCAAACAGCTTCCTTTCCTATCAAGGGCAATCCTTCCAGTGTTTTCTGGATCTCACACTTGCTTGAGAAGTGATCCCTTCTCAAGTAGTTTGCTCCTCAGTTTTCCCTTCTTTCATCTTCAATTTTCCCTTCCCTCATTTCTTAAATGGAAAAAGAAATGGCAACCCACTCCAGTATTCTTGCCTGGAGAATCCCATGGACAAAGGAACCTGGTGGGCTACAGTCCATGGGGTTGCAGAGAGTGGACACGACTGAACGACACACACATTTCTTAAAAACAAGCAAAGACCCTGAATCTTCCATCTTTTAACCTCTTAGCATCTCAGCAAGATCGAGTTAGGGTGAGTGGTGGAACCACTTTTTAAGGGATTCAACCAGCTAGTGTCACGATTAGTCCTCTAGGATCAGAGCAGACTCAGCCGCGTCTGCTTCAGCCTGACCTCATGCAAGGACCCCCTTCGTCCTGAAGTACTGACCTTGTTGGTCATCCAAGAGAACAGGAATGGCACCTGCATCACCTCTGCTGGAAACCAGGTGCTCTGGATGGACAATGCTTTCACGTTGAAGTAGGGTGCCCTGGCATTGGGAACACCCTGGTGACATTGGTGATCTCTTATACACACTCTAAACCATTTGCAATAGTTGTAGGGGACTGCAGTGTCACAAAGATGACCCCACTATGGGCCAACTGTCACATATGTGTTCCTGAGATAGGTGAGAGACGGGGTAGAGGCTGTTGTCCAGGTAAC
The DNA here is from genome assembly GCF_000754665.1 of Bison bison bison. Classification (NCBI taxonomy): domain Eukaryota; kingdom Metazoa; phylum Chordata; class Mammalia; order Artiodactyla; family Bovidae; genus Bison; species Bison bison. The sequence goes on from NW_011494622.1 coordinate 2,930,561, forward strand.
GACGGGAAACTGAGTACCAGCCATGCCCCTGGGTATGCACTCTCAGTACCCCTGCAGGTAGTGACTATCGTCCGTCAGCCTTTGTGTATTACTGGGCAATGGACTAAAACACGCTGTCTGGACAGTCACTTCTCTGGAGAGGGTTTACAGAAGTAAACTATGTAGATCTTGAGGCTCTGAGTCTCTTCAAGGGTTCCAGGAATCTCTGCCAATCTCTCTGCCCTCCCACTTACCATTACAGATGGTGAAGTTCCTGGCCCCAAGCTTCGTTTGACACGTTGCCAGTCTGACTGCCCGTGAGAGGCTGATATGAAGAAGGAGACCAGGGATGAGTTTCAGAAAAGTGAGATTGATCCCAGAGTTAAACATGGCAGGCTATCAATCTCAGCAAGAGAGAGGGGGGGTCTGTCGTATAGATGCTTCAGCCAGAGGGATCTGAAATATCTAATCCTTCTAATCCAAAGTACTAGCAGCTTCCCAAGACCTCCAAGGAAAAATCCAATTCTCCATGCCCTTGACCACTCAGAAAAGTCTGGTGGGATTAATGCCAACAGGAAGGCAGAGATGCAGAAAAGGAGAGAGAGAGAGAGAGTCAGGGCGAAGAAGTTCTTCCAGACATAGAACTCAGCTGTCCTGGATGGAACCAGTGAGAAAGGAAGGAAATAATTTACCTGCCCTCCTCACCCCCAACCCCAGCCTTAACAGAAGCACAAGCAGACAAAGGTCTGAGGGCTTTCTAGGGTCCCAGTGCCAGCCCGGCCTGCAAGCAGGGGAGGGTGGAAATTCCAGAGAACTGTGGTGCAGAAGAAGACCCTTGAGAGTCCAAGGGACGGCCAGGAGATCAAACCAGTCAATCCTAAAGGAAATCAGTGGAAGGACTGATGCTGAAGCTGAAGCTCCAATATCCTGGCCACCTGATGCTAAGAGCCAACTCATTGGAAAATACCCTGATATTGGGAAAGAGTGAAGGCAGGAGGAGAAGGAGGCGACAGAGGATGAGATGGTTGGATGGCATCACCAACTTGATGGACACGTGTTTGAGCAAACTCTGGGAGACAGTGAGGGACAGGGAGCCCTGGTGTGCTGCATGCAGTCCATGGGGTTGAAAATAGTTGAGATATGACTTTTGGCTGAACAAAGCAACTCAGCCCCACCCCAGTGGTCCACAACCCAAGACAGGGAAGGGTTCTTTCCACACTGATTCCAAGTAGGGTTAAGCTCCATGACCACTGCTGTGGTTGGCTTGACGCCCACCCCATACAGGTTGCTTTCTTGCCCTGTCTTACTTTCCCCTCTACTACTTGTGTTTTTAGAAGAGTTTCCAAATAAAGACTTGCCTTGAATCCAGTCTCCATTTTGTTTCCACTCTCACAGATTACTTATTAATAACAAAAGAAATCTGGCAGACCACATCTTAACTAAATGGACAAACTTAGCATCCTCAATGACGGGACAAACAGATTCAATGGGAAGTGAATACAGCATCACCTATAAAGTATTCTCGACAAAAAAGCTTCAAGCTCAATTCAATCATAAGGAAACAATCACACTGTTAAGTGTCAAATTGTGTCTCCCCCGAAATTTGCTTGTGCAGGGTCTTAGATGAGGCATGTGGGATCTACTTCCCCGGCCAGGGATCGAACCCAGGCCCACTGCATTGGGAGCAGGAGTCTTAGCCACTGGACAACCAAGGAAGTGCCAACATGAATATTTTTAAAGAATCCAACTAGTTGTCCTGTAGAATATCCCACAAAACTCATATGTTGAAGGCCTTATCCCCAGTATCTCAGAATGTGACCTTATTTGGAAATAGAGTCTTTGTAGATGTAATTAATTGGTCAAAATAAGGTCATGCTGAATTAGGGTGGACCCTAAATCCAACGAGTGGTATTTCTTATAAGATCATCATATGAAGACAAAGGTAGAGATTGGAGTTATGTTGGCCAAGGCCAAGGGAAATCAGCAGCTGGCAGAGGCAAGAAAGAATACTTTCTTGGAGCCTTTGGAGGGAGTGTGGCCCTGCCAACTCCTGGATCTTGAACCGCTAACCTCCAGAACTGTGAATCAACACATTCCTCTTGGTACAAGCCACCTATTTGTGGTACGTTGTTACGGCAGCCCTAGTAAACTGATTATACACAACACAGACTGTGGGATATTCTACAGGACAACTAGTTGGATTCTTTAAAAATATTCATGCTGAGACTTCTTTGGTTGTCCAGTGGCTAAGACTCCCACTCCCAATGCAGTGGGCCTGGGTTTGATCCCTGGCCAGGGAACTAGATCCCACATGCCTCAACTAAGACCCTGCACAGGCAAATAAATAATTTTTTAAAAGTCCATGTTATGGAGAAGGAAATGGCAACCCACTCCAGTATTCTTGCCTGGAGAATCCCAGGGACGGGGGAGCCTGGTGGGCTGCCATCTATGGGGTCTCACAGATTCAGACATGACTGAAGCGACTTAGCAGCAGCAGCATCAGCCACCTGCAATGCAGGAGACCTGGGTTTGATTCCTGGGTTGGGAAGATCCTCTGGAGATGGGAAAGGCTATCCACTCCAGTATTACGGCCTGGAGAATTCCATGGACTGTATAGTCCAAGGGGTCGCAAAGAGTCGGACACGACTGAGCGACTTTCACTTTCACTTTTCACTTTCAATACAATCCATTGTAAATGTATGTTTACTTATTCAACAGACGTTCTTCCATTCCCATCTTACTTGACCTCAATGAATAATTATTGGTAGAATAAACTAATGAATAAATGCACTGGGAACTCAAAATAAAATAAAATAAAAGTCCATGTTATAAACAACACCAACACACACACACACAAGGGGTGGGAGGTTGTCCTAGGGTGAAGGAGACTAAGGAGACATGATAATTAACTGTACTGTGTGGCTTGATTAGGCCCTGGCTATTAAAGGGACCACTGGAGAAATCTGAATATGGATAGAAAAGATTATGTTTTTGTGCCCAGTCAGGTCCAACTCTTCGAGACCCCATGGACTATAGCCTGCCAGGCTCCTCTGTCCTTGGGATTTTTCAGGCAAGAATACTGGAGTGCGTTGCCATTTCCTCCTTCAGGGGGTCTTCCCAAACCTAGGGATTGAACTTGAACCCATGTCTCCTGTGTCTCCTGCATTGCAGGCAGATTCTTTGCAGGCTGAGCCATCACATCAAACTTCTTGGGTTTGCTAATGCTCCTATAGTTATACAGGAGATTTCTTCATTTCGGGGGGAAAATGTTTCTTGATGTCTACAACTTATTTTCAAATGGTTCAAATAAAACCATTAAACACACACACACACACACACACACACGTCCTCACATAATGACTGCCCAAGCGAATGGGGCCAAATGTTACCAACTGGTGATTCCGGATGAAATGTAAATAAATGCACTACTCTTTCAACTTTTCTTTAGTTTTGAAAATTTTCAAGGTGGTAAGTTGAAGGAATTATTGTATTTTTTGTGATTGGTGGTTTATGGCAACCAATACTCCTTTACAGAGATGATGCCTACGCTTCTTTTCTAACAAAGTAACTAGTTGTAAGCAAACTGGTCGGCTTTTGTTCAGTCCACATCTTGGTTAAGTGGGCAGATATTAAGACATATAAGACAGCATCTCCTTTGAGAAACCAGGAGAAAACTGAGCAGATGATCCGTCTAAAATTTGTATCCCTTTGGGAAGTGTGCACCAGTTCCTACTCATCTGTGCCATCCCACCTCTTAGGCAATCTTGACTCTAGATGTGTCGTTGCACAGACATCCCTTAAACCCAATGCACTGACTTTCAACTAACTTGTATTTTAGCCCTAAAGATGAGCATCCCAGATTTAGATTTCAGCATTCTTTTTTGAGATTATTATAAATTGGTATGACCCTAACTCATGGAATAAACCTTATTAAATGTCTTTTTCTCACTCAACTATTTAGGTTGAACATCTACATGATAGTGTTGAGAACTCTGAGTACGTTTCCCTCATATTGAAAGTATTTCTATTCTCTGGACACCTCAGGGTAATTTCTGACATTATGACAAATATAAAAACCTGAATGGCTGAACTTGGAGTGCAAAGTAGTTATATTATGGCATTTATAAAGAATCTCTCAAAAGGATCCATTCAGCCGTATACTAGAGTTCATTTCTAGAACATAAAATTTCATTTTTACACTGGGGAATCTCAGGAAGAGTTGCTGTATATGGTTCCAGGCTTGGCTTCAAGCACAATAAGAAATGACACCTCTGGCATAATCATAAGAATACAAGAGGGAAGATACATGGACCTGGCCATGATTCTTAGCTGTGATATCTATAATCTGATGTGTATATTTTAAGTAATTTATTTAAATTTCTAATATTTTTATTAATATATTTTTAGTATCTAATATAAATAGAATGGCACTAGTGGTAAAGACAGAGAAGGCAATGGCAACCCACTCCAGTACTCTTGCCTGGAAAATCCCATGGACGGAGGAGCCTGGTAGGCTGCAGTCCATGGGGTCCCTAAGAGTTGGATATGACTGAGAGACTTCACTTTCACTTTTCACTTTCATGCATTGGAGAAGGAAATGGCAAGCCACTCCAGTGTTCTTGCCTGGAGAATCCCAGGGACGGGGGAGCCTGGTGGGCTGCCATCTATGGGGTCGCATAGAGTTGGACACGACTGAAGCGACTTAGCAGCAGCAGCAGCAGCAGCAGTGGTAAAGAACCTGCCTGCCAATGTAGGAGACATAAGAGACTCGGGTTCAGGCCCTGGATCGGGAAGATCCCCTGGAAGAGGAAATGGTAAACCACTCCAGTATTCTTGCCTGGAGAATCCCATGGACAGAGGAGCCTGGCGGACTACAGTCCATAGGGTCACAAAGAGTCGGACACGACTGAAGCAACTTAGCACAAAACCTACTACAGGTTTCTCGACTTCAGTAACTCAGTACCAATAATACAAATTTCAATTGGTCAACTGGTCAAAAAAATGACCAACGAGGGTGAGTCACGTAGAGACTTCAGTCTTACTCACTGTTTCCCCTGTTGGAAACTGCCCCTCCACTGGCTTCCATGATACACATTCTCCTTGTTTTCTTCTGACCTCTCAGTTTACTCAAATTTATTCTTCCTTTGATAGTTCCTCTTCCTTCAGTCACTACTTAAATATTATCTTTCCCTGCAGACTTTATCTGGCTTTCTCTTCACTCTACACACTCTGGGGATCCTACACAGGGTTTCACCCACCACTGATGGCTCTCAAATGTCTCCTTTGAGCTAGCACTGCTCTTTGGAATGTCAAAATCAAGTCTATTTCTTCCTGCTGGACCTCTTTCCTCCACATATGTTCCTCCTTCTGTAACCCAGTGCTCAGCAAGCAACATCCTTTTCCTGCACGAAACAGCCTTTTCCCACACAAAACTTTGGGGTTATCTGTGACTCTTCTTTCTTTCTTTCCCTAAATGTAATTGCTCAATATGTCCTGTTGAAACTACAGCCTAAATATCTTTAAAATTTTCTCTTATTCTCCATCTTTACTTTCAATAACCGATGACTCAGTATTTCTGTCATATTCCAAAATCGTCTCCCTCTTTTAGACACTACTTCTGAATCTACTCCTTACATTACCGTCAGAAGGACTTTTTTAAGTATGAAAACAACATCACATCGCTTCACTGCTCAGAATCCTTTTTTCCTTTATCTCCCCTTTATTCTCAGGGAACATCTAAACTCCTTAGAATCCTCTACATAGCTCTTTCTGATCTTGTTTTTTGTCCATTCATATCCATTGTGCCACCATAGTGAGTACATTTAATTTCAAAATCTTACTCGATTGCCTTGCACCTCTGCACACACTGCTTTCTTTCTCTGGAATGACTTTCTTCTGTTTGTTTTCCTAGCTGACTCCTACTGCCCTTGAAAGTGCAAGCTCAGGCATCATCTCATCTGGGAAGGCTGTCCCAGTCTGCTTAGGTACTTCTCTGTGTGCTGACAGGCTATTCTGTTTATATATCTATCAGGAAATATAACACAGTGATATTAGTTTATCTTCTTGTCTGTGTCCTTCACTGGATCATTAAATTCCTAAGTATAAGTTCAGTTCAGTTCAGTCACTCAGTCGTCTTCGACTCTTTGTGACCCCATGGACTGCAGCACGCCAGGCTTCCCTGTCCATCATCAACTCCCAGAGCTTGCTCAAACTCATGTCCATCGACTCTGTGATGCCATCCAACCACCTCATCCTCTGTCGTACACTTCTCCTCCTGTCTTCAATCTTTCCCAGCATCAAGGTCTTTTCGAAGGTGTCAGTTCTTTGCATCAGATAGCCAAAGTGTTGGAGTTTCAGCTTCAGCATCAATCCTTCCAGTGACTACTAAGGACTGATTTCCTTTAGGACTGACTGGTTGGATCTCCTTGCAGTCCAAGGGACTCTCAAGAGTCTTCTCCAACACCACAGTTCAAAAGCATCAATTCTTCAGCACTCAGCTTTCTTTATAGTTCAACTCTCATATCGATACATGACTACTGGAAAAGCCGTAGTTTTGACTAGACAGACCTTTCTGGCAAAGTAATGTCTCTGCTTTTTAATATGCTGTCCAGGTTTGTCATCGCTTTTCTTCCAAGGAGCAAGTGTCTTTTAATTCCAAGGCTGCAGTCACCATCTGAAGTGATTATGGAGCCCAAGAAAACAAAGCTTCTCACTGTTTCCACTGTTTCCCCATCCGTTTGTAAGGAGTGATGGGACCAGATGCCATGATCTTAGTTTTTTGAGCACTGAGTTTTAGGCCAACTTTTTCACTCTCCTCTTTCACTTTCATCAAGAGACTTTTTAGTTCCTCTTTACTTTCTGCCATAAGGGTGGTGTTATCTGCATATCTGAGGTTATTGATATTTCTCCCAGGAATCTTGATTCCAGCTTGTGCTTCATCCAGTCAGAGTTTCACATCATGTCCTCTGCATAGAAGTTAAATAAGCAGGGTGACAATGTACAGCCTTGACCTACTCCTTTCTCAATTTGAAACCAGTCTGTTTTATGTCTGGTTCTAACTGTTGCTTCTTGACTGGCATACAGATTTCTCAGGAGGCAGGTAAGGTGGTCTAGTGTCCTAAATATCAGTTTCTTTTTAATCTCTATATCCACATGGCCTGGCACATAACATTCTCAAACAAATATTTATTAAATGGAAATATACATTTAAAACTTTCATCAAAAAAGAGTTTCAATGCATTGAGTCATTCAAGTATTATAGTCAGTATTAAAGTCGAACACTGATGGTGATATCCACACTCAAACACTAGTTTTTCTCATTATCAAGTGGCCAGAGATTTGCTGCAATAGAAAGGGAAAAGTAAGTTTTAAAATGGTCTACTAGAAGTTGCTATAATGGTTATAAATTCTCTAGTGGCATTACAGTAGAACCATTAATAACAGATATTGTTCTGTTTTTCTAATTTCTCAGTATATTTTTACTTTTATGAGAAACCTAACTATTTTTCAACACTTTGGATCTCTCTTAAGCTTTCTAATTGGCATTCAGCTGAACTGTAGCTAGCTGGAGATTTAGAGAGGAAATACTCTTTCATCGTTTATATAACAAGTGCTGCAGGTTCTATAATCTTTATGAGTTTCATATGAACCACTGATTTGTGACAACATCAGTTGACATTTTATAGATCATCAGAATCTTCCTCAAGGCAGAAATTTACAGTCTTGTTTCTAATAGCCAACAGTCACAGAAGTATTCATGTACCTGCTAACATTTATATTCTTGAGCCCCACTGTACAACTCCATTGTACTGTATAATCTTTGACAGCAATTCTTTCTCCTGTTTTCAATCATTCTCGGTTATGAAGCTATAAAATTAAGAAAACATCACTATTAGAATCTTCTTTCAACATCTTCCGTGTCTTTGTTTTTTTCAACAGAAAAGTGCAATTATTCAGCTAATATGGAGACTTACTTAAACCCTCCATTTCTTTTTAATGTCAGTCTGCATCTTTCCAAGGAAAAAAATGATAACTTTGTTCCTCAATATGGATGAAAGAGAATGTTTACTTTACTCCTCTGGAATTTCATGTCAGGAACTAAAATGTTATTGAGATGATAGCCTAAAACATTTCCTTTTGTTTCAAAAATAAGGGGGGAAATAGACAGGAACCCCCAGTATCTGTAGGTCGAAAGATATAAACAATTATGCGGTAATAGCGATCATAGTTCAGCACCACGGACAGTGGGATAGCACTCACTTCCCCATCTCTGATTTTTTAAAATATTCTACTTACACATCATTACCCAAAGTGAGCCGCACTAAATGTTCCTCTAGGATGCCAGGAGAAAAATATTATAACTTCACTTCTAATTATTTTTATTTAAAAAATTGTAAAGTTAAGCTTAGTTAACATTAAGTAGATGAACAGACGTGAGTACTGATGTATAATTTATAAGTAAATATACATACATATGTATATATTTGGGGTGCATGCTCAAAATACCTTTACTAATATGTACACAATCAAATCAGTTTTGAGAGTGCTCCTAGAGATGATGGGGCACTACTGAAAATTTTGGCCAGGGGAATGACATGATGAAAGGAGGGTTTGGGGAAAAACAATCTAAGAGCAGTAAAGGGGTTAGATGGGAAAGAGTAGATGTTGAAGTTAGGAAAACTGGTTAGGAGGCTATTGCAAGAATCTAAGTATCAATGAGGGTGGTGACACTGGGGAAGCAGAAAGCCATACTTGCAAGAGATATTGTAAAAGAAGAATCTTCAAAGTTAGGAGTGAAAAAATGTCAAAGAGTAAGTGGAATTTTGATCTATACAGGGAAAAAGGGAATCAGTTTTGAGACATGAACCACATTGTAACTGCCACTGACAAAAAAGCCCACATAAATAATACACGATCTACAATATTATCTTCTTGAACAGGAAAGTTAGGATCCTGAAAAGGTCCACAGCAGAAGATACATAGTTGAATAACTTAAAACCTTATAGGGAAAAAAAAAGAATTGTGGAGGCAACGATTGTACCCAAACTTATGGAAGTCTTATGAATTTTTATGTTCAGAAAAACAAAACAATAAATACTGAGACCCCTCTGAGTAATTTTCTCTCTATAAAATAATAAATATTAGGTAAGAAATAGCAATCAATTAAGGAAACATCATAAAATGTACATACATATGTAACTAGTAATGATGATTTCTACAAATTATTCTCATTTGCCAGCTATAATACACTGGGAATTTTTCAGGTACTTCCTCTTCCATTTTCAAGATGTGCTTTGGAATTTGTTTTTATTTTTTGTTAGACAAATACATAATAAAGAATTTCCTGGCTGCTAGTGATACATTTGAAAAGACCTTGATGTTGGGAAAGATTAAAAGCAGGAGGAGAAGGAGACGACAGAGGATGAGATGGTTAGATGGCATCACCGACTCAACAGACATGAGTTTGAGTAAACTCCGGGAGTTGGTGGTGGACAGGGAGGCCTGGCGTGCTGCGGTACATGGGGTCGCAAAGGGTCGGACACGACTGAGCTACTGAACTGAATTTTATCTTCCAAATTTCTTTCTAATTTTTGACTTGGATATATTGCTTTGTTTCTTGGATCCCACTGTGACTCCCGAAGATACACAGTAATTGGGATGTGAAAGGTATAAAATCTTTTAACCTTCAAATCACCTTAACCTTGGCTTTGCCTTTGATAAAACAGGGCTGAATTACATGGCAACAGCACACCATAAACTTCTCCCATGGAACCTCTGCTAGCTTTTGTGCAACTAGAAAAAGGGCCTCCCTTTGGGTAGAGGCAGCCCCCAAAATAAGTGTGCATTTCAGTCTCTATTCTCACCATCGCCAGACACTGATGTACAGCACACAACTTCTGCTGTTTTAAGCCACTTGGTTTGCAATATTCTTTACAACAGCCCTAGAACATGAATACATATGCCATCAACTCTCTCTCATCTCGCACCTATGTCCAGTTCACTGAGAATTTTTCAAATGGCCAGGGACTTTCCTGGTGGTCCAGTGGTCGAGAATTTGCCTTCCAGTGCAGGGGATGCGGCTTTGATCCCTGGATGGGAACTAAGACCCCACATGCTGCAGGGCAACCAAGCCCGCACGCCTCACCCTCGCTCCAGAGCCCATGCTCCGCAACTAGAGAAAGCCCGCAAGCTGCAACAAGACCCAGTGCAGCCAAAAAAAAAAAGGCCTGGTTCAAAGATGAGTCAATGGGGTATGCTGAAGTGAGCTACAGTGGACAGCTACTACCCTGCAAATCCACTCAGAGGTGCCCCTGGGTGGCAGCGACTGCACTGGGCAAAGCAATGGGCACTGTACCTAGTGGTCCCTCTATATCGAGAGAGAACTGGCTCAAGGTAAGTATGTATATGGACTCTTGGGCAGTGGTGAATGGTTTTGGCACGTCTGTTATGGGCATCAGGAAGGTAGGTCTGGAAGGGGCAAGGAGGTCTAGTGAAGAGACATATGGATTAACCTACGGAAGAGGACACAAAGCGCGAGAATCTTTCCATGGCACGATGGTGTCTATCAGAGAGCTTCTGCCACAAGCAAGGCATTAAACAAGCAGGCAGATGGTACGGCTCATCCAGCTGATGTTAGCCAGCCTCCATCCTTGCCATCCCAGTGCTTGCAAAAGTGCTTGTGAGCAAAACAGCCAGGCGGCACAGATGGAGACTGTTATGGAATTTGCTCTGGCTGTTTCCTCTTTCTGGAGCAGTCTTTTGCAGATTTCTATGTCCTTGGCATACGCACTCCTCTCCTTCAAGTCCTGGACAAATATTTCCTTCTCAGTTGGACACACCTGCAGCGGTGGAGTGATGTGTGAGGCTAGTGACGTTTAAGTCGCCCAGCACATCACTCGCACAATCCCCTGTGTGGGCTGGAAACTGCTGGTAGTCTTTGAGTGTGGAGAAAAGGATGTGGATTTACAATTAGATAGTATTTCTATGAAAATGACAGTGCCTGGAGAATCCCAGGGACGGAGGAGCCTGGTGGGCTGCCGTCTATGGGGTTGCACAGTCAGACACGACTGAAGCGACTTAGCAGCAGCAGCAGCAGCAGCAGCAGTATTTCTATGTCAACATTTCTGGTAATTGGCTTCATCAAGAGATAGGGACCTATAACTCCGATGTGACTATAATTTCTTGTAACCTTTTCTCATTCCATAAATATTCACTTTGGGGACCAAGTTTTAATTCCCAATTTTGCATTTGTTTCTTAAGGTGGATCCCCCGCTTCAACTTTACAAGCTTTGGGTACCACAAAACCTGGCTGTCCCCACCTCTTCCAACCACGGTTTTACTACTTTTTTTAAAAACTGCATCTGCTTTTTAAAACAGTATTTAATTTATTTATTTATTTGGCCCTGCCAAGTCTTAGCTGAGGGACACAGGATCTTTGTTCATTGTGGCCTGTGGGATCTAATTCCCCAACCAGGGCTTGAACCTGGGCCCCCTGCATTGGGAACTTGGAGTCTTAGTCAGTGGACCGCCAGAGAAGTCCCTGTTTCACTTCACTGCCCTTCCTGGTCTCATCTACCCTGCTTTAATTTTTCATTTCTTTTCCCCACTGCCCTCATCACCTTTGAACATTCTACTTGATTCACCGCTTGTTGTTTATTGTCTGATCCCCTCCACGTAAATGTAGGCTCCAAGGAATCAGGGGTCTTAGTGTCAGTCCTGGGCTCCGCGCGCCTAATGACTAGCTGCCTGACACATGGCAATCAACAAATACTCGCGGAGGAGAAGACAGAAGGGAAGGAGGGAGCGAGGAGGGAGAAGGAAGGAAAGGAAGGAGAGAAGGGAGGCAGCAAAGGCCGCAGGTGGAAACAAAGGCAGCAAGATCGGAGCAGGATCGAGGCAGCCAGGGACGACAGGAGCGCCCTGACCACAGAAGAGCGCGCACACTCATCGACCGCAGGGGTCGTCAGGGGCCGCGGCCGCGCTCAGGCAGCGGGCGAGGGGGCCGCCAACCCTGAAGTCGGCGCAGTCTCCGCGGGCGGCACGAGGACCTCAGCTTGAGGACTTGCGGCCTCCTCTCCTGACCACCAGGAGGGCACTGAGGCTTGTCTACACGCCCAGCATCTGCAGGAGGAAAAAGCAAGGAGAAGCACTCCGAACACCTGAGCCTCTGCCTGGAGAAGTGGATTTAAACCGGAAGAGAAAGCACGCATTGGCAAGCCCTTCCTCCTCTCCCTGAAGAGTCTGAAAGACTGAAGGTCTGAAACAAGATTCTGTCAACTAGAGGAATAAACCATGCTTTCCTGGCGCATCAGAGTAGTAGTACACAGCATTTTAGAGACTGGGAAAAACTAGTAACAGAAGTACACAGAATAACGGGCGGTGTTTCGACATGCTCTATTCTAAAAGGTCTGAGAGCACCCACAGAAAAGAGGTGTGCCTCAATATTTTGGTCAGTTCTAGAAAACAGGTCTTTCTTAGTATTTTTCCTTGCATTTGTGCTTACTTGTGACTACTGACAGCATCCACCCAACTAAGAGACACGAGGTGGTTTTTACTGCGCTTGTGTTATTTTGACAAAAGCTTGCTTTCGGTGAGTTATTATATCATTGATAGCATCTATGTCATGCAACATTATGGCTTGTAGCTTCTACTTTTAAAACTTAATTGGATTTTTAAAATATGTATAAAACAAATTAATGGAACAAGTAAGTACCTCTAATGCACCTTTTATTTAGTTACATTTATATTCCAGTCACAAGATGAGTGATTCATACTATGCACACACACACACACACACAGAGTCTCCGCCGTGTGAAAAATCATCCTCTTGGCAAAAGAATGCATTTACCTGGAATTTAAAGAAGCTAGAAATAAAGAGTATTTGCTTTCCTGGAATAAATAAAAACCCACCTTGCCTTATGCATTTCCTTCTGGACATGGCAGGAAGCCTCTTCTCGGACAAAGCTAATTGCTCAACAGAAAATGCCAGCGAAGCTCATTGTAATGGGATTCTATCCATCTGTAATTTCCATTCCCAGAACCAAACACTTTCATCTGTTCCCATGTCTTCCAAAAGATTAGGACCCTTGGTGGTAAAGGGAAACATCTACAGATTGTCATCTCATTTTTGAGAGCCATTCAGAGAGAAAGAGACATACTACAAGCTGGGGACCAGAACAGATTGAATTCATAAAAAAGGCACAAGCCAAACTGTTCACTCTGGTTCATGAAAAATTATTACTGTTGTTACAGCCATATGTTCTAGGTAAGAGGACAGGTTTTGTATTCACTGTGACATTTGTTCTGAGGAATGGTAATGTACTTAATGCTAGCATGTGCCTAGCAGCAATTTGAAAATTTGAAAAGTAACCCAGAGTTCAAAAAATGAGGAAGGAAGATAAGAAACTTCATGGGAGATATTTCTCAATTATCACTGTGTCTGAATGTTAGAGCGGAAGTGGAGACCCTTGACATTTGTCATCATTTCATTGCTTTAGGTATGCAGATTCAACCTTTAAAAGTTGGTTCATTCCTAAAAAAAAAAAAAAAAGTAATTTTTTTAAAAACCTTTAAATTGTTTAAGCTGCTGTAAGGTGAAATTAGTAGAGGCAAAAGAACATAAATTACATTATTTCACTCATATGAGTCATCTAGCATAGTCAAATACATTGAGACAGGAAGCAGAAGGGCAGTTGCTGCTGCTGCTGCTGAGTCACTTCAGTCATGTCTGACTCTGTGCGACCCCAGAGACGGCAGCCCACCAGGCTCCCCCGTCCCTGGGATTCTCCAGGCAAGGACACTGGAGTGGGTTGCCATTTCCTTCTCCAATGCATGAAAATGAAAAGTAAAGTGAAGTCGCTCGGTCGTGTCCAACCCTCAGAGACTCCATGGGCTGCAGCCTTCCAGGCTCCTCCATCCATGGGATTTTCCAGGCAGAGTACTGGAGTGAGGTGCCATTGCTTTCTCCAGAAGGGCAGTTACCAGGGGTTAAAGGGAGCAAAGACTGAGGGGTTATTGTGTAATGGGCATAGCGTTTGTTTTGCAAGATGAACAACGTTCTGGAGGTGTGCGCAGTGATGGTTACATCATTGTGCTGAGGTGTCCTCAGTGCCCCTGAACTGGACACTTACAGATGGTATGAATGGTAAATTTCATGTTACGCACGCTATGTTGCTGTTCAGTCACTAAGTTGTCTAGGCCAACTCTTTTGCAACCTCATATATTGTAGCCTGCTATCAGTATATGTCTATATGCAGCCTACCGTAGGCTCCTCTGTCCATAGGATTTTCCAGGCAAGAATAGTGGAGTGGGTCCCCATTTCCTTCTCCAGAGGATCTTCCTGACCCAAGGATGGAACTCGTGTCTCCTGCTTTGGCAAGCAGGTTCTTTACCGCTGAGCCACTCGGGAGGCCCATGCATACTATACTTACAATTCAGAAAATAAATTTATAAAAAAGTATATTGTAAGAATTCTGCTTTCCAAATGGCATTGTGAAGAGCTCTACAGACCCATTTCTTAGTGTAACAAGCCTAACTGGTGAAAATTATAAAAGTGTAAAGTCTCTAAAAATTGTTCTAAAGGCAAGTGAAGAAAATTTAAGAAAATCTACCAAAATTCAGCAAGAAGAGCAAGAGTCGATGGCATGTGAACCACAGGTCTCTTCCTATGGCCTCATTTCCAGCTCAGCATGAGGAAATCTAACCTCAGATGAGTGCAACTAAAACACAGAGAAAGAAATGAACAGAGCCGCGGAAGTATGCAGAACAGCACCCAGTGTCCCAGGGTACACACGATGGGAGCCCCAGAAGAAGAACAGAGACAGGGGAGAGCAGGAAAAGGTTCAAAGCAATAATGGCTGCAAAGTCTCCAAATGTAATGAAAAATGTAAATCTGCTCATTCAGAAATCTCCATAAACTCCACGCAGGATCAAAGCAGAGAGGGCCACTCCCAGGTACAGTTTAGTAAAAATGCTGAAAAAGACAGAGATTCTCTTCAAAGCAGCAACTGAAAAACAGCTTATCACAAGGAAATCTCAAAAAGATTAACAGCTACTTCTCATCAGAAACAACAGAAGCCAGAACGCAGTGGGAAGACATCCAAAGTTCTCAAAACCCCTCCTAACAACAACAACAACAAAAAACCCAAACCATATCAAACGACAATCCTACACACAGCAAAAGTAGCCTTCAAACAGGAAAGCAGAGTAACACCATTCCTAGATGAACAAAAATTGAGTGACCTCACTGCTAGTAGATCTGCCTTTCAGGAAAGAAGTTCTTCAGACTGAAAGCAACCAATCCAGGCAGTAATTCTAATCTACATGAAAAGACAAAAAGCACCAGCAACGTTAATTATATAATTATGAAAGATACTGTAAAAGCATTTTTCTTCTTTCTTCTCTTTTTTAGTAACTAATTTCAAAAACGGTTGTATGAAACAAATGTACTTAATGTATCGTTGGGCCAAAATCATATAGAAATACGGTATATTTCCCAATAATAGAACAAAGGAGGTGTCTGAGCAAGGCTACATCAAAGTAAGAAGATGAGATGTGTGCGTGCTAAGTCGCTTTGGTCATGTCCAACTCTTTGCAAACCCATGGACTGTAGCCCACCAGGCTCCTCAGCCCATGGGATTCTCCAGGCAAGAATACTAGAGTGGGTTGCCATGCCCTCCTCCAGGGGATCTTCCCCATCCAGGAATGGAACCTGAGTCTCTTATGTCTCCTGCATTGGCAGGCAAGTTCTTTACCACTAGCACCACCAGGAAAGTGAAAGTCACTCAGTCATGTCCAACTCTATACAACCCCATGGACTATGTAGCACACCAGGTTCCTTTGTCCATGGGATTCTCCAGGCCAGAATACTGGGGTGGGTTACCATTTCCTTCTCCAGGGGATCTTCCAGACCCAAGGATTGAAGCCACGTCTCCCACATTGCAGGCAGACTCCTTACCACTTGGGAAAGCCCAAGGAAATGACACAAGACGGCAACTCAAATCCACAAAAACAAGTTAAGAGAACCAGGAATGGTAAGATGGAAAATGCTGTAATCACAAACTTGGTCTTCTTTCTTCAATCAGCTTCTTTAAAGCATATCCAGTTATATACATTAATAATTATAACCATGTATTGTTGGGGTTGTGATATTCATAAATATAATACATATAACAATAATTGTACAAAAAGGAGGAAATCTGACATTTCATGATGATATGCCTTGAAAGGTGTGTGCGTGTGTGCATAACGCCTCAGATCTTTCACAGTTTTAGAGTCAACCTTCCATAAATCCCTTCCATACACAGATCTAAGATGTAGTATAAAGACTTTCTCAAAAGTCTGTGTGAGACAGGGACTGCCTTTTCCAGCCCTCTTAACATGGTGTGCCCAAGGTCTTGCTGAAGAAATGAGACCAGAGCGCTGGGTACCGTTTTCTTCTCCCTTACCTAAGAGACAAGACAGGCTCTAACCTTGGACGTGGCATGCCATCATTCCCGTCCGCTAAGATGGAAGAGTCTACCCTGACCTTGGAAGTCATCTCCTGAAGGTGGTAGAGCCGCCGTCAGCCAGAGGGCCCTAAGGACATACATGTAGAGGAGAGTCACCTGCCAACCCAGAACACGTGCCCTGTGACCCGAATGAAAATTAAATTGCTATCTTGTGTGAGTCACCATGTTTTCCTGGGTGCGTGCTTTGCTAGAACAGGTACAAAAAAAGTGAAAGTATTAGTTGCACAGTTGTGTCCAACTCATTGGCACTCCATGGACTGTAGCCCACCAGGCTCCTCTGTCCAAGGAATTCTCCAGGCAAGAATACTGGAGTGGGTCACTATTCCCTTATCCAGTGGCTCTTACCAATCCAGGGATCGAACTCGAGTCTCCTGCATTGGCAGGCAGATTCTTTACGGTCTGAGCCACCAGGGAAGCACCACAGTAGGACCTGAGCTAATAAAGCAGCCTCTAGAATCACAAAGCCTGCTCTTCTGCCTTCTTCTGACATGCTCTCACCCTGTGTGTAGTTCAAGGAGACGAATCCCTCACCTGAAGCTGTGACTCCCAGGGTTCATTAATCAGCAGGGAGATTCACCTCTGAACCCAGGAAGATTTGAAGCAGCTACTTAGCAGGAAGACGACCTGGCTGGCTGGCACGCTTTCAATATTCTGTGCCAGAGTCACATACACCTACAAAGCAAGTACACGTTCCTTATAACTGTAACCTCATTATCTGTTCTCCCACAGAACTAAGAGTTAGGAACTGTCACTCTTACTGTGATAACAAGGCTAAAGTTAATTTTTCCAAGCAAATCTACTTTGTTAAGTAAATATTGATGCTAGTTCCCAGTATTTCTTCTGTTACTGTTTTATTTAATTCTGTGCGTCCATGGGCAGACTTGCACAAAGCTGGTTGAACTAATTCCCATGGCACCTGGACACTTAGCAAGTTTCCCTTGGCAAGAAGTCCTAATGTTCCTTTTTCCACCATCAAAAAGTGAAGGAACCTCCAGTTTCCCCACTAGCATTTGCACTTGCCCAAAGGCATTTTGAGGGCTTCCCCTGTGGTGCTAGTGGTAAAGAATTTACCTGTCGATGCAGGAGACATAGGAGATATAGGTTCAGTCCCTGGGTCCGGAAGATTCCCTGGAGGAGGAAATGGCAACCAACTTCCCGTATTCTTGCCTGGAGAATCCCATGGCCAGAGGAGCCTGGTGGGCTGCAGTCCATGAGGTCGCAAAGAATCAGACACAACTAAGCATGCACCTACACACACATGCATACACACACAGACACACACACAGGCATTTTGAAACATTCTATGATTTTCATGGAGGACTATTTTTTAAATATCTGAGCACAGACAAAAAGTGGAGGTACATTCAAATATGTATTCTTATTACTAGAAAGTTCCCAGGATTGGTAAAATAACATCACAGTCCTAAAATTCTTTTCATTTGTTTATTCATTATTTATGGATTATTTGTTATTCATGTATATATGTATTATTGTTATTCATTTGTTTATGGACCAAAAAAGCCTTAGATAGTCAGAATCCAACATAAAGCCATATGCAACACGTATGTATATGGCTGAGTCCCTTTGCTGTTCACCCAAAACTATCACAACATCATTAATCTGCTAACACACAGTCAAGAGATTTGCTCAGCTATGTTTAGCTCTCTGCGACACCAGACTGTAGCCTGCCAAGCTCCTCTGTCCGTGGATTCTCCAGGCAAGAATATTGGAGTGGGTTGCCATTCCCTTCTCGAGGGATCTTCCTGACCCAGGGATCGAACCTGGGTCTCCCACATTGCAGGCAGATTCTTTACCATCTGAGCCACCAGGGAACCAC
This sequence comes from Bison bison bison, assembly GCF_000754665.1. Lineage (NCBI taxonomy): Eukaryota > Metazoa > Chordata > Mammalia > Artiodactyla > Bovidae > Bison > Bison bison. The sequence goes on from NW_011494622.1 coordinate 2,948,885, forward strand.
AATAGAAAATCAGATTTTTTTCAAAAGCCACATGCAATCATATTTCTTGATATTAATATTCCATGAAAAGGGTGACATTAGAGAGGGATTAGTTCCTGCTAGATTCATGTTTTTACATAAACGAATGCCTGACTCTATAATTTCACAGCAGAGCTTTATGGCTGCAAATCAAAAACACAGCAAAGATCCATCTTTCCCCCTCTTCCTGTGTGCCCTAAACAAACAGGAAATTTGAATCAGGAATTCGTTATCACAGACAGTAGAATTCCATCAAATATCTGTAACACCAAGTACATCAAAATTATGAAGGTAAAGTAAATTCTCAATTTACCGGTTTCTGGCAATAATCTACAAATACAGTTCAAGTTCTGAAAACTTAAAACATATTCAACGCCTGAGAGCAAAAGGCGTTTTCTAATGCTCATGTGTGAAGGACGCAGGTTTTGCTTTTTAGACAAAATTTTAGACTGAAATTCATAAATAATGGGGACTGTCAGTGAAAGCTAGAGAGTCATCTTTCCTTTCATCTAAACAAAAAGCCCTGGGAATGAGCCTCAGAAGAAAAATCCTCAAAGATGTGTGGAGAAGCCCGAGAAAATATATCTGTGCATCTCTATAAATATAGTTAAATCTACCTACAGCTATTGCATAAGCTGTACATTATATCACACTGGAGACTTTTTAAGAGGTGATTTTTCACATGCATATAAGTTTAAAACAAGACATTTTCTGTATTCAATAAGTTACTAGCCTCTGAGACCCGTAAGAGAAATTCTGAATTGACAATTTTCCTCCAGAAGAGGTATGAAAGAAGAACCCTGGCAAGCAATAATTTAATAATTTCCTCTTCTGTGTAACATTCAATAAATCCAGTTATTTTGTCTAACCAAGATCTATAAGCACAATAAAGGTAAGTGATATTGTATCCACTGGACACATGTTACATATATCCTGGCTAAAAACAAAACTCAATCTAGTTTCCACAATAAATGAAGAATAATTGGAAAAGTCATGCATCTTAGAGCTTTGTTGGTTTTCTTTTTTAAGACTTATTTTTTGGCCATGCTGGGTCTTCACCACCGCACGCAGACTTTTCGCTAGTTGCAGCAAGCAGGGGCCACTATGGTTGCAGTGTTTGGGCGTCTGATTGCAGTGGCTTCTCTAGTTGCGGAGCACAGGCTCTGGGTTGCGCGTGTTTCAGCAGCTGTGGCACGTGGGCTCAGTAGTTTTGGCTCCTGGGCTCTAGAGCACAGACTTGATAGCTGTAGGACACAGGTTTAATTGCTCTGTGGCCTATGGGATCTTCCCAGACCAGGGATCAAACCTGTGTCTCCTGCATTGGCAGGTAGGTTCTTAACCACTAAGCCACCACGGAGGCCCTAAGATTTTTTTTTTTCTTTTGACCCAGACCATTTTTAAAGTCTTTATTTAATTTGCTACAATATTGCTTTTGTTTTTTACGTTTTGGTTTCTTAGCCAAGAGGCATGTGGGATCTTAGCTTCCTGACCAGGGATCGAACCTATATCCCCTGCACTTGAAGGCTAAGTCTCAACCACTGGACTGCCAGGGACATCCCCATTTTGTTGGTTTTTATTTTAGGGATTAAAGGAAATTATGTATAGGAAATAATTTTTATAACGTCTATCAATACTAACATTTTTCTTTTAAAATCTAGATTTGGTCTTAAACGTAATATGTGAAGTGCATGAAATATAAAGACAGTCTTTTACTGGTCGTTAGTCACACCAGAAACCCACTGTTAAATTAAAAATTAAGCCCAAGAAGAGAAAATTGAAAACAAATAAATACATAGCATTTATAGGCCAAAGTATGAGAGGCTTTGTTGTGTTGTTTAGTCAATAAGTCATGTCAGACTCTTGCAGTTCCATGGACTGTAGCCCGCCAGTTCATGGAATGTCCGTGGAATTCTCCAGGCAAGAATATTGGAGTGGGTTGCCATTTCCTTCTCCAGGGGATCTTCCCGACCCAGGGACTGAACTCCCATTCCTGTATTAGCAGTTGGATTCTTTACCACTGAGCCATGAGAGGCTAAAGTTGAATAAATTTGTAACTGGGTCTGCTTTGCTAATCATCAAAATCTTCACCATGATGTTCAGACAGGATCCTCTTAGCCCAGAAGTCTCTATATAACAAGATATTAGAGTCTTTCTACAACCTTATGATGTCATGAAAAGATTTGACAAGAATGATACAACCCTCACTCTGAAGTGAAAACTCCGTACCCTTCCTATTAATCTGAACATCAGTATATACAACTAAGAAGAAGGCTTAGGAAAGCCCTGTTATTCAACCGCTAGTTTCCCCACACGGAAAACTCTAGAATGGGTTTTCTATTTGACCCGACATCTACAAAAACATTACCACTAATATACTTAATAGCAAAAGACTGAAGAGTTTCCCGCTTTTTAGGAACCAGGCAAAGATGTCCTCTTTCACCATGTCTATTCAGCATTCTCCTGGCTGTCTTGTGTGTGTTAGTCATTCAGTTGTGTCTGACTCTTTCTGACCCCATGGGCTGTGGCCCACCAGGTTCCTCTGTCTATGGGATTTTCCAGGCTTTCTGCTCCAAGTGTGACCAACATTTTAGCTAGTAAGCAAGTGTACTCTAAGTTGGTATTGTCTGCCATTCTTGCAAACCAAAAACTCCTATCAGCAGGTTTTCCCAATGGCCCTAGACATTTTGGTCGGACTTCAAGCACTGCTATAAGAAGAACTATAATACACAAGTAGTTTGAACTTGGAACTCCAGGCCCAATATTCAAATCACCTTTTCATGAAAACCTGGGAAATCATGTTTATCTCATCATAACCTTTGAGAGGAAAATAACCTATGACTCTTATTTTCTGCACTTAATTTTACTTCAGCTGCAGGGAAATTGGTATCTTCGTGCAGGCAATTATAGACACTCGCTGGCCCTGTCCCGCCTTCAGGAGGTCCAGGTGTCTTCCTCTTTCCAACGGTGTTTTTCAGGCCTCATAATGTGAGCGAGGTGACACCAGAGACACTCACAACTGCTGAGCAAACAGGCAAAACCAAAAACACCCAACGGAGCTGCTGAAATGCAGCTGCTACCAGAAATACTCCATAACCAAGCAGAATGCTTTTGATAACCAGGAACAAAAAGTGAAGAATTATTACACGTTGTCTGAAAATTATCGGATTCATTAAAGAAGGCAGATTCAAAAGGAGTCATCAGTGTTTGTTAATCAGCATAGTATCAGAGTAACTGTTATATCACAGGATTTAAAAACTCTAAGTAACTTAGGGATCATTGAACTCAAATGTCTTCAGGGAAGCTACAGGTCTGAGAGGCTGTGGATATTTTTCAAGGTCAGATATTGTTTATGGCAGGATTATAATGTATGTATGGATGTGAGAGTTGGACTATCTATAAAGAAAGCTGAGTGATGAAGAATTGATGCTTTTGAACTGTGGTGTTGGAGAAGACTCTCGAGAGTCCCTTGGACTGCAAGGAGATCCAACCAGTCCATCCTAAAGGAAATCAGTCCTGAATATTCATTGGAAGGACTGATGCTGAAGCTGAAACTCCAATCCTTTGGCCACCTGATGCAAAGAACTGACTCATTGGAAAAGACCCTGATGCTGGGAAAGACTGAAGGCGGGAAGAGAAGGGGACAGCAGAGAATGAAATCATTGGATGGCATCATTGACTCGATGGACGTGAATTTAAGTAAGCTCCAGGGGCTGGCAATGGACAGGGAGGCCTGGCGTGCTGCAGTTCATGGGGTTGCAAAGAGTCAGACACAACTGAGCAGCTGAACTGAACTGAGGATTAGAATGAGCAACCAGGTCTCCCAAATCTTCCTGAACAGCTGCTACTCTGCGACTGGGGACTGGTGAGCCGAATTCAGAGCTCACAGCATTTCTTACATGGCTGCAAACCCCAGGTCTCAAGTGGAGAATTGCCACACTGGGTTAGTGGTATCTACTCTGCTGTTGTTGATTTGACACTGAGCACTTGATCTCACTGAAATAGTGTCTCATGGGAAACCGCACTCACTGGGTATCTCTCACCAGCTACCTGATGGTCCAGAGACCTACTGTCTCTGGACATGCCACCGATGCCACTGTGGAAAGTATAACCTATTTCAAACTATCTAGTGTACAGAACCATTTTACTGTCATGAAACCCTTTCGCTGAATGCCCAATAAATAAATAAACCTTAAACAGAGGTTTAAGGTGCAAAACAATAGAGACGGTGGAGAAAAACAGCATGGTAGATCCTCAAAAAATTAAACAGAATTACCACGTGATCCAGCCATTCCACATCTGAGTTTACAGACAAAAGGACAAAAGCAGAGGCTCAGATACTTACACACCCATGTTCAGCAGCATTATTCACAATAGCCAAAGGATGGAAAGAATCCAAGTGTCCATCAACAGATGACTGGATAAACAAAATGTGGTCTATACATACAATGGAATATTAATCACTCGTAAAAAAAAAAAAAAATGCAGGAACTTCCCTGCTGGTCAGTGGCTAAGACTACACTCTCCCAGTGCAGGGGACTTGAGTTCAATCCTTGGTCAGGGCACTAAATCCCACACGTCACATCTAAGACTTCGCATGCCCCGACTAAAGATCCTGTCTGCTGCAACTAAGACCCAGAGCAGCCAAATAAATAAATACATAAAAATAAATATATTTTTTTAAAGGGAATGCCATTCTGACACACGATACAAGATGGAAGAACCCAGAGGGCATTGTGCTAAGGGAAAAAAGCCAGACACAGAAGGGCACATGTTGTATGAGTCCACTTTTATGAGATAAGTAGGTCAGTCAAATTTATAGAAATAGAAAGTAAAGTAGTGATCATCAGGGGCTGGGGGGTTACGAGGTGATGAGAGGAATGTGGAGTTGGCATTTAATGGGTACAGAGTTTCAGCTGAAAACAATGAAAATTGCTTGAGATGGATGGTAGCAACGATTGCACAACGATGAGAATGTACTTGATACCGCTGAACTGTACTCTTACAAACGGTAAACTTTATGTCGTGTGTATTTTACCATGGTAAAAAAAAAAAGCGGGGGGAGATTCCTATTTCAAAAATGGAGTCAGTGCAGAGGAAGATGTTAGTGAAACAATACATTATTAGCAAGCGCCCACTTCTAAAGAAACAGGGTCTTTCACTAAACCCTTAATTGTGTTTGCTCCTTCTCAAAAGATCAGAAAGAACTGATGCTGAAATTTAAAGCACCCCTTCCACCAAAGCGGTTGAATATTTCAAGGAAAGCCCTGTTAGCTCGATCTCTGTACCTGCACAAATCTTCTTCTCCTGTTTGTTGTCAGACTTTGATGTGTGTCCCCGGCCTGCAAGCTACCCTGCTTGGCCGCGTAAACTCCCCGTCTTACGCCCGACCTCGGGGGTGACCCGGCGTGTTAGTGACTCCTGGCTGAGGTAAATAATACGGCAGCGTAGTAATCGCAACTGTCAGATCTCCCCCTTTTATCTGCCTCCATGCGCTGTGAAGTGTCTCTCCCCCACTCCCTCCTACCAGGTATCAAAAATCCAGATAAAGGGGAAAGGAGTTATCTGAAGCATTGTGTGCCCCCTGTAAGAAATCCAATTATTTATGGTCACTGGAGACATTTTCCTCTAAGTGTGTTAGTGAGTGACCTAAATGCATGGTTTTCTTCCTACCATTAACGGAGCCTTCCTTTAGCTTGCATTTTAAAACCCTGAAGAGTCCTTTCCCTTCCTCAAGACAAAGACAGAAGTTCATGGAAACACTCTGCGTTCCGTCACAATGCAGGAAAGGCACAGGTCCTGGAGCTCTGCTTTGTGTGCTTGACTGGCTGGTCTGGTTTTCCTTTTTGGTCTCACCACATGGCATGTGGAACTTCCCCTACCAGGGATCGAACCTGTGCCCCCTGCAGTGGAAGCCTGGAGTCTTAACCACTGGGCCACCAGGGAAGTCTGGAGCTGTTCTTTAGTTTTTATTTTTCACTGTTTTTTATTTTAAAGAAAAATGGATCCTAACACTGTTGCTTCAGTCATGTCTGACTGTGAACACTTCCTGGGGCAAAGATTCAGAGACCCTCCTGTTAAGTCACTTCAGTCGTGTCCGACTCTTTGGATCATGGTTCTCCAGGCTCCTCTCTGTCTGTGGGATTCTCCAGACAAGAACTGACTTTTTTTTTTCTAGTTATCTTCTTCCTTGAAATTTTAATAGGATATTTATGAAGTGAAAAAGTGAAAGTGTTAACTCACTCAGCTGTGTCTGACTCTGTGACTCAACGGACTGTAGCCCACCAGGCTCCTCTGTCCATGGGATTTTTCCAGGCAAGAATACTGGGGTGGGTTGCCATTTCCTTCTCCAGGGGGTCTTCCCAACCCAGGGATTGAACCTGGGTCTCCTGCATTGCAGGTGGATTCTTTACTGTCTGAGTCACCAAGGAAGCCCCAGGACATTTATGCAGGTTATCTATTTCTGTTCCATGAGCATATTCATACTTTACCATAAAAACAAAGTTTCCACCCCTTCCCAAGAGCCAACTTCTGGTCCCTAGGGGGCAAGGCGGCCCCCACAGAAGATGCATGCCCTCACTCCTTTGGAGAACCAGTTGGACTAGCTGTGACTTGAAGACAGAGCCGTGATGGGCCGTCTTGTGGCCAGTCTGGCAGTCTGGTAAAAGAAGCCAGCTATGGAGTGAAGCTTACCAGGGTCTGCATGCAGGCTCCACCCTTCCCTAGTGAGACCCACTGGCTGAAATTTAGGAAATTCCCATCTTTTCTCAAGGCTCAGTCTTCTCCTCTATGAAATGGGAATCCTCTCTACATTCAGGGCTGCGGTGAGAATTACACAACGTGTATTACGGTAGTGAGCGCCCATCATGTTACATGCAGCAAATTTTCAGTTCTCCTCTCTCCATCTTTCCTTCAGTTTCTGTCAAAAACAGAATATTCTGCTTTATAAGAGCTATCATGTGTTTGTTAGGAGGATTTTATTCCCTTTTCTGGAGATATACTAGATTGGAAACTAATTTGCAAATGAACGTAACGTGTTGCTGCTACAGCTGGTGTGGAAATGTTAACGACCAAGAGCTGGTAAACCTGATCATACATTATGGGAAAATAAAAAGTTATACACATGCTCAAACTTTACAGCTCACTGAAATTCCTTGGCACTTGAGAACTGAGGATATTCATCACTCTCTTCTCCCTTCTTTCCTTCCCCGATCAAGTTTCCCTCTTCTTTACTTAAAGCTCCACGGAGAGGACACCAACAAAACAGAAAGCATTCTCTCAGGGCAACTAAGCCCATGCACCTCAACTATGGAGCCTGCGCCCCAGGGCCTGCGACTCACAATTACTGGGCCCACGTGCTGCAGTGACTGACAAGTCCACCTGCCCCAGAGCCGGTGCACCGCAAGAGAAGCCTCCGCAGTGGGAAGCCCATGAACCACAACTAAAGAAAGCTCATGCAGCAAGGAAGACCCAGTTACAGCCAAAAATAAACAATACAGTAAAAATTTAAAAAGCAAGGAAGATACTGTTTTACCAAAAAAAAAATAGAAAGCACTCCTTCTTTCTTTCTAAGAGTAAGCTCCATCAGGTACACAGTCAAAAGGATTTTTTGACACGCAAGCCTCTCATGAAACTTTGAGAGACAACTGGTTTACTCTGCTCTGCTCCACCCACCCCTTACAAAAAGTCAGAAGTAATTCTAAAATTTGGCCCATTAGGAGTGAAGGTACATGAAGAAGGATGCTTTGAAAGTTCTGTGATGGGAGCTTTATTGTAATCTAATTTGGGAAGAAAATGAGGCATCTGAAATTACATCAGATGATGTCTTTCAAAAGATAGTAATCTGCCAGCAAGTACAAAATGTGCCTTCATGCGTACTTCAAACTAAGAAACTCACAGTTTTTTAAATAAGTAAATAGATAAATGACATTAGATACCAAATGTGAATTTGAGTTTCTGGCATCAGAGCCAATGCGTTCTCCACAAGAGTGGGTGTGGGTGACAGATAAATTCTTGAGTTGGATTGTCTTCAGTCTTCAGAGTTTTGGGGGTCCTTGGGCATCCCTGGGAACAATTACTAGTGAGTCAGTGTCCCAATGAGAAACTAGTATATTTCCTAGGGTGGGATCTCACTCTTAAGTGCCCTTATATGTCATTGGATACAAGTACTTATGGATTTGTGGTTTTGTTTTAGAAAAAGATCGAAAATCTACTTTTTTTTGGCCACTCTGTCTTGCAGAATCTTAGTTTCCTGACCGGAGATGGAACCTGAGTCCTTAGCAGTGAAAGCTTAGAGTCCTGACCACTGGAACACCAGGGAATTTCCTTAACAGCCTACTCACGTTTGTAGGTAATGATAAACTTGGGTTGATGATAAACTTGGGTAACAAATAAATTCTGAAATCTCAATGATGTAGGAATTCCTAAAGGTTCATTTTCCAGCTTCTACAAAGTCCACAGTGGGCCTGATGACTCTCCAGAGTGGCCTCCTGCGTATCACTGAGCCAGGTCACTTCACACTATTGGCTTCTCCTACTCCACATCTTGAGAGTCCCTTGGACTGCAAGGAGATCCAAACAGTCCATCCTAAAGGAGGTCAGTCCTGAGTGTCCTTTGGAAGGACTGATGTTGAAGCTGAAACTCCAATCCTTTGGCCACCTGATGCAGAGGTGACTCGTTTGAAAAGAGCTGGGAAAGACTGAAGGCAGGAGAAGGGAATGACAGAGGATGAGATGGTTGGATGGCATCGCCGACTCAATGGACATGGGTTTAGGTAAACTCCGGGAGTTGGTGATGGACAGGGAGGCCTGGCCTGCTGCGGTCCATGGGGTCACAAAGAGTCAGACATGACTGAGAGACTGAACTGAACTGAACTCCACATTTGGCTTCCAGCATCGCTATTACACCCCTCATCCAGAGGGGGCGCTCATCCCCCTCGCGTCTACCTAGAAGTGGGGCTGAGTTTGCAGGGGAGCACAACTGTCCCTTGCACAGCTGGACTTGATCAAGTCTGCCTTTCAGCATCGTCAGGTGATGGTTTCCTACTCACTGTGCCTCCTCTTGATTTTGTGTGTGTGCGCTGGGTGTAGGGGTCAGGGACTACCTACTTATTTCCCTCCTGAATACGGAGGCATAGAGGGATCTGCAACTGCCTGCTGCTGAGCAGCAAAAGTTCAGCACACTTGACTCAACCAGTAGGGCTTAGCTTCTATGTACTTCACCTGGGCAAGTCACAATTTGAGGAATGAATTTTAAGCTTAAGAGGTCAATCAGCATTGCTTGATATAATAAATAACTCATCAGCTGACAGATTCAGCATCTTATTTACCAATGTCTATTTCCTTCCTCAATGTAATTCTGGAATCAAATGAGTTTAGTCTCCCAAGACTGCGTTGCTTCTGATAAAAGCCAATACCCAAACCCAAGAGTGTATCTGGAATGTCCAGATATCTGGGGCTGCAGACAGTGAAAAATGGGACCGTCCCCATCAGTGCAGATGGCTGGGAAACTTGCGGTACCATGGACCGTGTTCAGGGATGAGATCAGTCACCAGTAAGCCAAGTTCTTTTCTGTTATGAACTTTTAATGTTTTTTGGCATACTTGTAAGGGGCAATAAAAATGAAAAAGTATTCATCAGTATTAGTGTATATCTCTGTGGTCCTCCTGGTGCATGGTCGTATCATTAATTATGGATGGCTCCCACAGGGCAGTGCGACTCAAGGGAGCAGAAGTTGAATGCAAAGTCTTTTATTCTTGTTTTCACTCCAACCTGTCATTAGTTCCCCGAGCACATCCCCCCCAATCCTTGCCCACTCACAGCATCTTGCTGGCAAGTCAATACACTACACCTTGAAGGGACTCTGTGGTTTCCCTCCATTTCCTGGCAGGTGAGCATTCCTATTTTAAGAAGTGGCTTGGTCTGAAATAGCCACTCTTTTCTCTGAGTGCCATCAGCACAATTGTATTTTGCATGTGACATACTCGTTTAGCCTTTCCTCTTTGGGACCGTGTAACATTTTGGCTGCCTGGACACACCGCTATTTCTGATCCCCATTAGTTTCATGCCCAGAAGAACAGAGACAGGCATTCAGATGGATACCTAAGAGGAAAGACTTTCCTCCTCCATGGGAGACCAACAGTGCTCAATTCTGGAGACTTAACTTGTTTTTTTCACCTCTTGCAGCTTTGTCACCTCCCGCAGGCAAGAAGTCACATCAGATCCCCTTGCAGGGCTGTCTCTCTCCTGAAAACAGCAGAGTCTGAGCAGCTAAGTGCAGCCACAATGGGACTAGTGGGGCCAATGAATGTCTTTCCCAGCTACCAGGTCCCAAAATAAAAGGAAATGCTTGGGATTTCCCTGGTGGTCCAGTGGTTAAGACTTCACCTTCCAATGCAGGGGACAGGAGTTCAATCCCCTGGTGCCTTGCAGCCAAAAAACCAAAACATAAAACAGAAGCTGCAACAAATTCAATAGGGACTTAAAAAAAAAAAAGGAAAACTCCGGGAAGAAAAGTGAGCCAGAGCAGAGGGAAGCAAAGGGGAAAAAGACTCCAGAGTGAGCGACAGCAGTGAGATCAGTACAAAGATGTTAGGATGATAAAGAGGAGAGGGGTGGAGGGCAGGACCAGCGCTGTGTCCTTCATCCTGGGGTCCACAGAAAGAGGGGCCCTACTGGGCACTTGGCCTGCAGGGTCCCCACATCACAGCGTTATCGTGGTGGGACGGGTCCTGGAGGAGGTCGAGAGCTCAGAGCAGGCTGCTCCCATTAACTTCCTGGGGAAATCCGTCCTTCCGGTTCTGACTCCCTTTCAACTGAGGGAGACTTCTCTGGGCTGGCCTTCCAATCAGACAGACCGAGCTATTGCATTTGAGGACACAGACTTCACAGCAAGGTAAAGGAGCTAGATGCCTCCTCCTCTGTGAAGCCTCCCCCGGTTTCCCCTCTCCCAGCACTCATCTCCATGTATCCCATTTCCACTCGTCCGCCTCTCCCAGCAGCTTGAGGACAGGAACTGTATCGTGCTCACTGTCATATCTTCAGCGCCTCCCACCCTCCTGGCCCCTGGCCTGGGACACAGTAGAAGATCAGTGAATGTTTGATACAACAATTAACACAATTAACGAATGAATGAACAGAACAAGGTAGTACTCAGAAGAACACAATGCTGAACACGGTACTCTTCAACAGCAAAGAGAGACTGGAAGCCCTTACGGATGAGTTTTGTCCCTGTTGAGTGGTAAGTGTATCCAGTGCTGCTGGACACCAGGAAGGAAAGGTGTAGGAGCACACACCGTCCTTCTTCCTTTCACTGACATCTCTGACCACACAGGTCACTTAATCCTGTGAATCTTTTTATTCATTTATTCTTTAAATTAACATGGATATTCATTAACCACGGCTGAGCTTTTTGAATCAAGTATCCATCTAAAGATGTTTGTATCAGTGGAGTGCATCCCTGGGCAGCTGCTGGAATGGCTGGAATGGGTGTCAGGGGCAGAGCTGGGGGCAGGAATTCAAGCCAGTGACTTCTGCTAGGACTGCTGATGGTCAGGTTGTGGACAACTCGAGTGCGGGTATGCTTGGCAGATAAATCAACTTCCATCTAGATCATATTTTAAAAATAGTCAAGTGTGGTCTTATAGAGCACAGTATATTATGACCAAGGGCTTCCCCAGTGGGTCAGCAGTAAAGAATCCACGTGAAATGCAGGAGATCCAGGTTTGGTCCTTGGGTCTGGAAGATCCCCTGGAGAAGGGAATGGCAACCCACTCCAGCATTCTTCCCTGGGAAATCCCATGGACAGAGGAGTCTGGTGGGCTACAGTCTATGGGGTTACAACCCTGTGGGGTTGCCAAAGAGTCAGACATGACTGAGCAACTAAACAACAGCAACATACGATGACCGAGCCCAGACACTCTGGTATAACCATCACAGAAACAGAAATAAATATATAATCATTTTAATTTTTAAGGAAACATAGCAACGTTTTCTTGTTTTTTCATTCTAAGCAGCTCTTTGCCTGTGGATAAACTTGAGGATTTTCCTTTCTGGAAATGGAACTCTACTAAACTTTCCCTCACCATTCAATCCCCTTTTAAGTAATTGATTCACATTGATCATCTTTCAGAAAGGAAGAATAAGTGAAGGGTATGGTGCCTGGCAGAATTCTTACCAGTGAGAAACACAATGGAGGAACCAAGCCAGTAGGACCAGATTAAATCTATAAAAATTCCAAGCTGAGTGACTGAGTCTCCCAAAGACCTGTTTGGACACGGCATATTCCAAGTGGCTCAGACTCTCCCCACCCACACGGCCACATTCCCTGGTCCTTATTCTGCGGCTCTCCACTACCATTCTTCCACCAGAGGCCACATCTGGCTATGATGGCCTGAATATGGCCCACAATTTCTTTGGCTCCCTATGCAATTTGGAAAATTTGCGTTCGGTGCTAACATTTAAAATTAGAGACTTCATTTTTTCCTAAAAAACGAAAAAAAAAAATCTAGATTCCCATCTTCTCTTTAAAAATCAAAAGGTGTGGCAACACTGGGCATGGATTCCTGTGTGGCCGCATTGAGCTCAAACAGGAGCAACTGATTCTTTAATAACAATGGTAATAATAATAGAAGTTTTAGCTAATTGTGTAATAACAGCATTATTATTCACCATACACTCTCTCTGAAGTGCTTTGCAATGTATTCAGCCCTTTAATCCTCACATCAATCCTATGAAGTAGGTGTGGTCATTATCTTCAATTTCTAAATGAAGAAAACAAGGCAAAGGGAGATCAAGTAATTCGTTCAAAGTCACACAGTTTAAATGGCAGAGCCAAGATTTGACTGAACCAAGCAGACTGGATCCAGAGTCTAAACAGTTAAGTACTGGTAATATATGGTCTCCCCAGAAATGCTAGGTAGGAACAGACTGTTGTAGACACGTGGATGCCTGATGCGAAAGCTGCTGAAATGAATGTGTAACAGTTAAAGGTAGTATGGGATCCCCTGTCAGACTGTCTCCATTTGAATTTGGGCTCTGCCACTGGGAGAACTTGGACCACTTGAACATTTTCAAGTTAATCTTATCTGTAAAATGGGAAAATAGTACCATCCCATGGCTTGTTTAAACAATACAAAATTAAGAGAGGAACTCAATATAAAGTCCTTACCATAGGAAAATGCTGAAATACGGTAAAGATTCAATTAATGTTCACTATTATTATTTTTGCCAACAAAGGTTCGTCTAGTCAAGGCTATGGTTTTTCCTGTGGTCATGTATGGATGTGAGAGTTGGACTGTGAAGAAGGCTGAGCGCCAAAGAATTGATGCTTTTGAACTATGGTGTTGGAGAAGACTCTTGAGAGTCCCTTGGACTGCAAGGAGATCCAACCAGTCCATTCTGAAGGAGATCAGCCCTGGGCTTTCTTTGGAGGGAATGATGCTGAAGCTGAAACTCCAGTATTTTGGCCACCTCATGGGAAGAGTTGACTCATTGGAAAAGACTCTGATGCTGGGAGGAATTGGGGGCAGGAGGAGAAGGGGATGACAGAGGATGAGATGGCTGGATGGTATCACTGACTCGATGGACGTGAGTCTGAGTGAACTCCGGGAGTTGGTGATGGACAGGGAGGCCTGGCGTGCTGCGATTCATGGGGTCGCAAAGAGTCGGACATGACTGAGCGACTGAACTGAACTGATTATTATTTTAGGGCTTCCCACATGGCTCAGAAGTAAAGAATATGCCTACCAATGCAGAAGACAAAGGAGACGTGGGTTCGATTCCTGGGTTGGGAAGATCTCCTGGAGGAGGAAATGGCAACTTGTTCCTGTGTTCTTGCCTGGAAAATCCCACGGACAGAGGAACCTGGAGAGCTACAGTCCACGGGGTTGCAAAGAGTCAGACACGACTCAGCGAGCACGAACCAACCCATCCACCACCATTATTATTTTATGTGGGTGAATCTTAGCTCTGAAAACTCAGTATGTGTTGGACTAAGAAAAGTTTTTAACGCTTTCTCTAGTTTCTAACAATTTGTAGTTTAAACTGTTAAATGTTTATAGAGAAAAATGATATGGTTCTATGTCTAGGAAACACAGTTGGAGTACTAGTTAGCTGAAGAGCATCACTATGCAAAATAAAATCGGCCTTTAATTTTTTCAGCACACATTTATTAAGCCTCTACTAATCATATTCATTGTTGCAAATCTAATATTTTAGCCTAGCTCAGAGCAGAACTTCAATAAACACTTGTAAAATAAGTAAAAGTGAGAAGTTGAGAAAACTGTTCTGAAAGGGAAGAAGCCAGAAAAAAAAATTCTGAGAATCAGTTCACAAAGAATAAGCAAACAAACCGAAAAAGTGCAATGGCAGGAAATTTTCTCTTGTTAGGATCAGAATGCATTGAACACTAACGAAAACAGAACACAGACCCCTTCTGACGTATTTTATACTGTTTAAAGATAAACATTTGTGCGCTGCAAGCCGCAAATGGATTTAAACTCCAACGAGGACTTTATAAGCCATCTGCCGGTCTCCTAATGAGGCTGGTAACTAGCATTGTTTACAGTTAGGCAACAGGGGTCATGGATATTTGTTGGAATGAAAGCTGCGATGCATCACTGCAGAATCTAAAAGAGCCTTCTTCACAAGGGCTAATTACAAATATAATAAAACAACATGAAAAAAAAAACCCAGAAAACCTCTTGAAGTCCACAGAGAAACCTAACTTGGCACAATGAATACAAACCGTAGTACCCGCTCTGTTTTCATTTCATGAATTCTGATTACAGAAGCCAAATCATATTTAACTACTAACAATACTAGGCCACCAATGGGTCTTTCGCTTCAGATCACTTAATCACAAGATGCTTCGTGGACCATCTGGATCTCTAAGATGCTTGCTGACGCTCTAGCAGACAGTAGGCAAATGATTAGCAAGACCCATGGGTTTTTTGGTGTGTTTTTTTTTTTTTAATAAGGTGCTACTTTAAAGCTGTGCCTCCCTGGTGCCCAAACTGAACTTGCTGAGTTAGTTCATTTAAGAAGGCCTCAGGGGTTGAGGTCGGGGAGGGGAGTCTGGGAGAAATTTGATTGCTAGGATCACAGAAACAAAGGTACTGATTGGCTGACTGAATTTTTCACTTTTCAACTGGCTATTTTAGCACCCCAGAGATGTAGTCCGAATCATAACTCTTCTGGTCCATATATTATGGCAGTATTTACATAAGCCACTGGGGGGAAAAACTAGTGTATTGCATTAATGAATGAGATCCACATGAGTTCATTTCCTCAGCATCCCAGACTAGGGAAACTTGAGTTACAACATGGAGGGGTTCTTAACATGTTTCATACTGGTAGCACACTCAGCACCTGAGATGGCAAAGGTGAGGTAAGGCTTATCTTATTTAAATAGCCTGTTAATAGTCATGATGAGACTAACAAGGAGAAAAATATCGTGAATCTGGAGAATGATTTCATAGTCAAGTACATAAAAATCAAAACTCAAATCAAAGCCCACTAAGTAGGGACTTCCCTGGTGGTCCAGTGGTTAAGAATCTGCCTTCCAAAGCAGGGGGCAAAGTTTCATCCCTAGTCGGGGAACTAAGATCCCACATATGGGGGGGCAACTGAGCCCTGGAGCCCCAGCTGCTGAGCCCACAGCACAACTACTGAAGCCTGTGTGCTCCAGAGCCCGAGCTCCTCAAGGAAAAGCCCGAGCCACGACTAAGACCTGATGCAGCCAAATAAAAAAATATTTTTTAAACCCACTAAGTAATACACACGTCCCTGGGGAAAGAATAGTCAGTAAAACTCTGACAGTAGGAGAAACATTAGGTGGCTCTTACGGCTCAGACGGTAAAGCGTCTGCCTGCAATGCAGGAGACCTGGGTTCGATCCCTGGGTCAGGAAGATCCCCTGGAGGAGGAAATGGCAACCCACTCCAGTATTCTCGCCTAGAGAATTCCATGGACAGAGGAGCCTGGTAGGCTACAGTCCATGGGGTCGCTAAGAGTCGGACACGTCTGAATGACTTCACTTTCTTTCTACACTACCAAATATTGAAACAGATTAAACACAGATAAAGTCATCTGGTGGAACTAGGGCTTCCCTGGTGGCTCAGATAATAAAGAATTCGCCTGCAGGGCAGAAGACCTGAGTTCCATCCCTGGGTCAGGAAGATCCCCTAGGGAAGGGAATGGCCACCCACTCCAGTATTCTGGCCTGGAGAATCCCATGGGCAGAGGACCCTGGTGGGCTGCAGTCCATGGAGTCACAAAGAGTCAGACATGACTTGAGTGACTAACAAACTCATCTGGAGCAGATGAAAGAAAAGAATGAGGAACCAGTGAGTGGAACTGAAAACAAAGATCCACAGGCAGATCCAACATGACTGGAGCCCCAGAAAATTGTACCTAAGTATATAAAAAAGTGTGAGCAAAAAATGTGGCATTTGAAATAAATGAAGACAATGAAGATTAGTCAATAAGTAACACTAAGTAATAAGCTAACATTTTGAGGGATGGGAAAGATACTCACATCTTTTCATATGCCAAAATAAAGTCCAAAAGATCTCACTACTGGGCAGATATCCTCAGAAAACCATAATTCAAAAAGACATGTGTATCCCAATGTTCACTGCAGCACTTTTTACAGTAGCCAGGACATGGAAGCAACCTAAATGTCCATCGACAGATGAATAGATAAAGAAGATGTGGTGCATATCTACAATGGAATATTATTCAGCCATAAAAAGGAATGAAATGGGGTCATTTGCAGAGACAGAGATGGACCTAGAGTCTATCATATAAAGTGAAGCAAGTCAGAAAACCAAATATCATATATTAACGAATATATATGGAGTCCAGAAAAACGGTACAAATGAACCTGTTTGCAGGGTAGGAATCGAGATGCAGATGGAGATGGAACATGTGGACCCAAGGAGGAAAGGGGAAGGTGGGATGAATTGGGAGATTAGGGTTGACATTTACACTACCATGCATAAAATAAAGAGCTAGCGGAAGCTGCTGGATAACACAGAGAGCTCAGCTCAGTGCTCTGTGATGACCTAAAGGGGTGGATGGGCGGGGGTGGTGGAGGGAGCTTAGGAGGGAGCTTAAGAGGGAGGAAATATCTGCATACATATACAGCTGACTCATTTCATGGTACAGCAGAAACTAACACAACATTGTAAAGCAATTATACTCCAATCAATCAAAATTAAATAAAGTCTAGAGAATTAAAGAATTAAATATTAAAAAATGAAACTATTTTTTAAAAACTTTTTAAAAATGAGCCCCGAGGTGGGAAAGGCAGAAGCCGTCCAGCAGTAGAGCTCATAAACCCTCTGCCCCCTCAGTCTATCAAGGAGCCTGCCAGCAAAAGAGGAGAAGGCGATGGCACCCCACTCCAGTACTCTTGCCTGGAGAATCCCATGGATGGAGGAGCCTGGTAGGCTGCAGTCCACAGGGTCGCTAAGAGTCGGACACGACTGAGCGACTTCACTTTCACTTTTCACTTTCACACATTGGAGAAGGAAATGGCAACCCATTCCAGTGTTCTTGCCTGGAGAATCCCAGGGACGGGGGAGCCTGGTGGGCTGCCATCTACGGGGTCGCACAGAGTCGGACACGACTGAAGCGACTTAGCAGCAGCAGCCAGCAAAAGAGGAAAAGCTGCAAACCGATTCTGTTCATTTACGTGTTGTATATTTTAAATGCAAGATAAATGATGATTTTCACAGAAATGCCTTGAAAGACTAAAAATATTATGAATTAAGAGTTTGCACAGAAGCTCCACTGCGTTGATCATTTTTGGAGGGCGCACCATCTCGAGAATAAGGTTTGATACCTTCTGATCTCTGTGCTTTCAGATCACTCACACGGTAGTGCTGGCTTAATTAAACATGCTAATAAAAATAAAATAAAAAACATTTATTTTTACTCACACGCTGTATTTTAGCTTCACTTCTCAAAGGTGCATTAGTCACTCACAGGGGTTGACTGTGAACCAAAAAAACAAACTAAAAAAAAATAATAATATACATACCACTCAGAACAACATCATACACATATATAATAAACGAGTGTGTGCCTACATGCTAAGTCATTTCAGTCATGTCTGACCTTTGCGACCCTATGGATCATAACCAGCCAGGCTCCTCTGTCCATGGGATTCTCCAGGCAAGAGTAATGGAGTGGGTTGCCTGCCCTCGTCCAGGGCATCTTCCCCACCCAGGGATCAAACCTGCGTGTGTTTCATCTAACTGGCGTTGGCAGGTGGGTTCTTTAACACTAGTGCCATCTGAGAAGCTCATAATAAATGAGACCCCAGTGCAAATATAGAGTGAATCCGTGCACGCCAGGATAAGCGAGCCTCCCGTGGTGGTGATTTCACACAAGAATTCTAAAAGAAAAGTGTGAATAAGATGTCAGATAATGAATATCTAAAAATTGGATTTTGTCCAACAAGGAATCCATGACTCTTGGTCGCTGGGCACCGCCTGTACTGAAATTTTGTCGCAGAATGACACGAAGCCATCAAAACTTTTGCATCATCTTCAGACCAGTCAGTGACCTTTCTGTCATCCATACAAGGTTTTCTGGAATGAAAGCAAAATGTTGCCCTCCAAGTAAGACTCATTCTCTCCCTAAAGACAAAGAAGAGGTGGTGACAGGAACAGATGTCAGTGATAGACCATTATAATATATGAAGTGAAGTGAAGTGAAAGTCACTCAGTCATGTCTGACTCTTTACGACCCCATGGACTATACAGTCCATGAAATTCTCCAGGCCAGAATACTGGAGTGGGTAGCATTTCCCTTCTCCAGGGAATCTTCCCAACCCAGGGATCGAACCCAGGTCTCCTACATTGCAGGCGGATTCTTTTACTAGCTGAGCCACAAGGGAAGCCCAAGAATACTGGAGTGGGTAGCCTATCCCTTCTCCAGCAGATCTTCCTGACCCAGGAATTGAACCGGGGTCTCCTGCATTGCAGGCGCATTCTTTACTAACTGAGCTATCAGGGAAGTCCATTATCATATATATATGTATCAAATGCACACAGTGTCTACCTTAAATCCATGCAATGTTATGTGCCAAACATATTCACTGTTTAAAAGAGGAAAAAAAAAAAAAAAACAGTCCAGAAGTTAACAGCCAATATTATGCATAAAGAGAAAGCAGAAAAGTTCTTGGCAAAATACCTCTGGTCCAAGTGGTGGGCATCATCTTAGGTTAATAGTGAACACCATCCTAGGTCACTGGTGAACATCAACCTAGGCCAACAGCAGACGAAGTGAAGGAGCAATCGCTGCCATGTCCTCCTGCTGCCAGATATTTATTTCTGTTTCTTGTTGGACAAGAACACTGAGGGACAGAGGGCAGCTCTGCTCCCAGCATGTGTGTGCCGTATGCACAAGGAAGACGCTCTCCATGGCTTCTGATTCTGTTCATCTCTGAAAAGCCATGCTACATAAACAGGTACTTCCTTGTTTAGGTCACGATTATCTAATGAATCAAATGACGATTCAGTCAATCCACCCTCTCTTTATTCGTGGAGAACAGTCGGTGGCCAGCAAGATGCCTTTTTGATCTTCATGTGTATTGGAAGAAATAGTGCAGTATGTAAATATCATCTAATCACCACCCCCGTAAGTGTACCTTGTGTAGGGGAAATAAATGACAAGGAGTCTTGACCTATTTTTTTTATACAGAGGTTCCACTGGACAGGGAAGCTTGGTGTGCTGCAGTCCATGAGGTCACAAGGAGTCGGGACACAAGTGTGCAACTGAACTGAACTGAACACTGATCACTGGAGAAGGAAATGGCAACCCACTCCAGTATTCTTGCCTGGAAAATTCCATGGACAGAGGAGCCTGGCGGGCTATAGTCCATGGAGTTGCAAAGAGTTGAACATGACTGAGTGACTGAGCATGCTGGTTACTGAAAGCAAAGGGATCACCCAAGACTGCAGTCTTTAGATAATTTGTATAACCTCATTAGAACCCATAACAACCTTGGAATGATTTCCAGGGACATGTTGCCTGCAATTTAATAGAAATAGATTTACTACTATCTCCCAAGTCAGAACTCTCAGTCTCACAGCTTTGACAGTGACAGGCCTGTTGGGTTAGCCTCCATAGAAGAGTGAGCATAGACTTGAGCTGAAAAGCTCATCACAGCGTCTAGGTTTATGTTCTATCTTAGGAGGCAGAACTAGATGACGTGCGTGCGAGCTAAGTCGCTTCAATCGCTTCCGACTGTTTAGGACCCTATAGACTGTAACCCATGAGGCTCCTCTGTCCATGGGATTCTCCAGGCAAGAATACTGGAGTGGGTTGCCATGCCCTCCTCCAGGGGGTCTTCCCAACCCAGGGATCGAACTGGCGTCTCTTATGTCTCCTGCATTGGAGAGCAGGTTCTTTACCACTAGTGCCACCTGGGAAGCCCAGAACTAACTGAAAAACTCACTCAAATCCTTGCTACCATCCCCGAAAATCTGAAATGTAATAGGAATACTCTAGAGCGAGAGAATAACATCATCCTGGGGCAAGACAGTGAAAGCAAGTTCTCAAGTTCCTGTGCAATGA
Organism: Bison bison bison; assembly: GCF_000754665.1. NCBI lineage: Eukaryota > Metazoa > Chordata > Mammalia > Artiodactyla > Bovidae > Bison > Bison bison. Next base: position 2,969,487 of record NW_011494622.1, read on the forward strand.
AAACCGATCCTCCTCCTGATGAGATGGAAAGAATGGATTTTCCAGAATAACAGTTGCCTACCATCTACCCAGACAGAGCTAATGTGCTATACTAAAATACCATATTCAGAACAGTAGCTAAAATTGGGGTACTGAATGCTAAGTCTGTGACAGCCAGCTGTCATCTAATCCATTCAGATTTTGCGGGAGGCCAGTCTGGTGCATTAAAGAAAGAAAGAAAGTGTGCTCAGTCGTGTCCAACTCTTTGCGACCCCATAGACTGTAGCCTATCAGGCTCCTCTGTCCATGGGATTTTCCAGGCAATAGTACTGGAGTGGGTTGCCATTTCCTTCTCCAGGGGATTTTCCCGACCCAGGGATCGAACCCAGGTCTCCTGCATTGTAGACAGACACTTTACTGCCTGAGCCACCAGGGAAGCACTCTGGTGCGTTAAACTGGGATCCTAAAGACGACACCATTTGGAATGATTTGGTCAAACTGAAAGATCTAAGTCTCGAGGCGGGGCACCAATCTCTGCAGTCTTTCTGAAACGAAATATTTACTACCATAGAGAGGGTAGTTTCTTGGGTTTTTTTTTTTTTTAATATATATTCATTTTTATTTATTTTATTTGACTGTGCCTGGCCTTAGCTGCAGTGTGCGGGATCTTCTGTTGTAGCACACGAACTCCTAACTGCATTCTGTGGAATCTAGTTCCATGACCAGGGACCGAACCAAGTTACACGGTCGTGATCTCTTCTTAAAGCTTAAAACTGCACTGAGGCTTCTAGCATATTAAATAAGACCTAGTTGGCTGCCCATTTATCTTGCCCCAAGAAACTCCATGTCCTATTTCTCACTACCGACCCCTCAGAGACGCCACTATAGACTAGCCCCCTCCCCGACGTCAGTATAAACATATTGTCCTAACCACAATCACGCCCTCTAGCTTCTGACAGTGATTAAGTGCTGCCACTTGGCCTCTGCTAGTCTCAGATCAGATCAGTCCCTCAGTCGTGTCCGACTCTTCGAGACCGCATGAATCGCAGCACGCCAGGCCTCCCTGTCCATCACCAACTCCCAAAGTTCACTCAGACTCACGTCCATCGAGTCAGTGATGCCATCCAGCCATCTCATCCTCTGTCATCCCCTTCTCCTCTTGCTCCCAATCCCTCCCAGCATCAGAGTCTTTTCCAATGAGTCAACTCTTCGCGTGAGGTGGCCAAAGTACTGGAGTTTCAGCTTTAGCATTGGTCCTTCCAAAGAAATCCCAGGGCTGATCTCCTTCAGAATGGACTGGTTGGATCTCCTTGCAGTCCAAGGGACTCTCAAGAGTCTTCTACAACACCACAGTTCAAAAGCATCAATTCTTCGGCGCTCAGCCTTCTTCACAGTCCAACTCTCACATCCATACATGACCACAGGAAAAACCATAGCCTTGACTAGATGGACCTTTGTTGGCAAAGTAATGTCTCTGCTTTTCAATATGCTATCTAGGGTGGTCATAACTTTCCTTCCAAGGAGTAAGTGTCTTTTAATTTCATGGCTGCAGTCACCATCTGTAGTGATTTTGGAGCCCAGAAAAATAAAGTCTGACACTGTTTCCACCATTTCCCCATCTATTTCCCATGAAGTGGTGGGACCGGATGCCATGATCTTCGTTTTCTGAATGTTGAGCTTTAAGCCAATTTTTTTCTCTCTCCACTTTCACTTTCACCAAGAGGCTTTTTAGTTCCTCTTCACTTTCTGCCATAAGGGTGGTGTCATCTGCATATCTGAGGTTATTGATATTTCTCCTGGCAATCTTGATTCCAGCTTGTGTTTCTTCCAGTCCAGCGTTTCTCATGATGTACTCTGCATATAAGTTAAATAAACAGGGTGACAATATACAGCCTTGACAAAC
>NW_011494622.1:2971732-2990501 GCF_000754665.1 Bison bison bison
AGAAGGCTTTCTTATCTCTTCTTGCTATTCTTTGGAACTCTGCATTCAGATGTTTATATCTTTCCTTTTCTCCTTTGCTTTTGGCTTCTCTTCTTTTCACAGCTATTTGTAAGGCCTCCCCAGACAGCCATTTTGCTTTTTTGCATTTCTTTTCCATGGGGATGGTCTTGATCCCTGTCTCCTGTACAATGTCATGAACCTCATTCCATAGTTCATCAGGCACTCTATCTATCAGATCTAGGCCCTTAAATCTATTTCTCACTTCCACTGTATAATCATAAGGGATTTAGGTCATACCTGAATGGTCTAGTGGTTTCCCTACTTTATTCAATTTCAGTCTGAATTTGGCAATAAGGAGTTCATGGTCGGAGCCACAGTCAGCTCCTGGTCTTGTTTTTCCTGACTGTATAGAGCTTCTCCATGTTTGGCTGCAAAGAATATAATCAATCTGATTTCGGTGTTGACCATCTGGTCATGTCCATATATAGACCCCATTATCCTTATGGGAGAGACCAGTTCTCTAACAGCAACCCCACAGTCAGTCCCAGTCTTCAGGAGACAATGGCCACCAGAGAGCCGCTGGATGATGCTGGTGCCCCTCGCCAGGCAGTTCTCACTCCAGGGGACACAGGGAGCAGATGGTACTTGGGGACCTATCCTCAGGCACCCACTTCTCTGAGCCTTTTTTCTTTGCTCCAGAGTCTGCTATGGCAGTTCTGCCATCTTTACTTCATCTTATGCAGTCCTAAACGAAATCAACCCTGAATATTCATCAGAAGGACTGATGCTGAAGCTGAAGCTCCAGTGCTTTGGCACCCTGACTTTTCCAATGAGCTGATTCATTGGAAAAGACCTGATGCTGGGAAAGACTGAAGGTAGGAGGAGAAGGGGGTGACCTAGGATGAGATGGTTGAATGGGATCACCGACTAGATGGACATGAGTTTGAGCAAGCTCCGGGAGACGGTGAAGGACAGGGAAGCCTAGCATGCTGCAGTCCATGGGATCACAAAGAGTTGGACCTGACTTAGTGATTGAACAACAACAAATGCAGGCTGACACTTTGTCCAAGATCCTAGGAGTCATCTGAGAAGGATGTCGGAGCTGACTGCTGGCCTGGGAGTTAAATCCTACAGGATGGGAGAGGGCCTCCCAGCTGCGAGCTGCACCCTCGGGCAGGCCCTCACATGGGGTCCTGCCAGGATGTGTCAGCAGGTTCTTCAGCCACTCGGGTTCAGAACCCCTCTCCTCTCTTGCTGGCTCAGCTCTCCCCCAGGCAGGTCGTGCTGATCTGTGACCCTAATTGTGGATCCCATGGCCAGACCCAAGGTGTAGGCAGACCCTTAGGAAGACAAGGCGTTGTCCTGCAAGGCACACTCTTGCCACGTGGCCTCCAAGCAGAGGGATGCCCACCATCTTCCAACCAGCAGGCAGTCCCCCAGGGCTCAGGGATACAGCAGTTACATCCACCTAGAAAAACCCAGTGTAAGCCTCAGGGTCCCATTCCTTCACTGCCAAAGCCCTGAATTAATCTTCCCACTGAATCAGCTCCTCTCATTCACATCTTGTGTGTTCAGTTGTTCAGTCATGTCTGACTCTTTTCAGCCCCATGGACAGTAGCCCACCAGGCTTCTCTGTCCATAGAATTTTCCAGCCAAGAACACTGGAGTGGGTTGCCATTTCCTCCTCGGGGGTTTCTCCCGACCCAGGGATCAAACCTGAGTCTCCCACATTGGCAGGTGGATTCTTTACCATTAGCACCGTAAAAAGCAGCATGTATGGAGAGCATTGGGTTGGATGTTAGAATGTAAGAGAGATGACCGTGCCTTCCTTGGTGGGGCTTTGGTGGATATTAGAAAGCAGAAAATGACATTAGGAAGCATTAATGCAGAGGGGTCAGTATTTACATCCAGTCTCTTGAGGTCATTGCCCCGTCCTTAAACATAGGCAGACATGTCCAGGCTTCACTCTGCAGAGGGCAGCTCTGTCCACAACCAGCAAACACAGAACGCGGGCTTTCGGTATATTCCCTGTTCATGGCACCACTGGAGAACGTCTGCTCCTCCCTCGCCCAAACTCATCTTCAGATTTCTTGGTCAGACTTTGCTGTTTATTCTCACATTTCTGTCCCTCCCTAAGCCCTCAGATTGGTCACACCCAGCTCCCTTGGCACGGGACCACCTACACTGCCTTCAGTGAGACCCCTTCTGGTTAGAACCGCCAGCCTGAGGCCACCACAGCTTCAACTGCAACCCCCTCCCAGCTGAGCCGTGCGAGCCTGTGAACTCGGGGACACACCAGCACGGTGGGAAGGCTGGCAACGAGCAGGTCTGCTCTGTTCAGAGCTCAGGGCGCGTTTGCCTGTGAGAAGGCAATGGCACCCCACTCCAGTACTCTTGCCTGGAAAATCCCACAGATGGAGGAGCCTGGTGGGCTATAGCCCATGGGGTCGCACAGAGTCGGACACGACTGAAGCGACTTAGCAGCAGCAGCAACAGCAGCCATTAAGCTCAGAACCGGAGACAACAGCTCAGGCTAAAAAATAGAGAACAGACACTCCGAAAAGCAAGGGAAGACGAGTACGAATTCCAGGAAGACAACAGATGCCGCAGTTCCTGACACAAGGCTGTCAGTTCCCAACAGGGAGAGAAATCCCTGGCTGACTTAGACAACCTCCTTGATGCTCCCACGAGATCCTCCTTGGCGCCCTGAGACCTCACCCTCCCAGCTCTGTAACTAAGGCTTCGCTCACTGTTCTTTCACCATGTTAAACACACCTCGAGAGCAGAAGCCGAGTCTAAGCGTCACAGCCCCCCCATCCACCCAGCTGCCCCTGGGGGCTGGATGGGAACAGCCTCCCTTCCGTAGAAAGCAGGGAACACTTCTGACTCAAGGCGTCCATGACCCCAGCATATGTGAATCCAGGGTGAGCCAAGGAAACGGGCCAAACCGCAAGGAGCTGAGAACTGGAGGAGCCTGAGCAAACAGAGGAAGCGGCCGGGACAGCGGCGCGCCAGGAGGATGGGGCAGGGGCCAGGAGTGCAGGGGAGAAGAGGGACGCGGTCAGGGTCACAGCAGGACCCTAAAGGCCAAGTGACATCACTGAGGCCCAGAGGACTTCAGGATGTGGGCTTGAACTCGCTCCATCCCAAGACGATGAGAACAAGTGGAACTGGAATGCTAGGCAGAAGGGAAAGTCTCAGGAAACCTGGAAAGAGAAAGCTGGGTCCAAGCAGGGTCCAAGCTTGGTCTTAGTCACAAGGTATAAGGCAAGAATCTAACGACTAAACCAAACGAGAAGTCAGCACAGCAAGGCCTTACCAGCTACATGACTAGGCAACACCAGGAGAGGTAGAGATGTTTTTCAAATGGATGGATGGATGGATGGATGGAAATAAAAAGGGTTTACGATGATAGATCATCTAGAGACCAGGCCAGGACTCTTTAGATTCCTACCTGCCAGGAATCAGGTTGGGTCCAAACTTTGGATCAAACGAGAGCAGAGTGGCCACTGCTGTGGAGATTCTCCATGCCACAGGTCAAGGTGTCAGTCACAAGCACCTGTGTTTCGGCAGAGATGCAAGAATAGCAGAGGAGGGGGAAAGCTTCATAGAGGGAAATGCTGACAGCTTCAGGCGTGTTCTGAGTCAAGGCTGCTGGACTGAGGAAGCTGTAGATGGAGTGACTAGAATCAGGGCGTCCTATGCGGTTAAGTTGGGCTTCCCAGGTGGCTCACTGGTAAAGAATCCGCCTACCAAGCAGGAGATGCAGGGTTTGATGCCTGGATTGGAAAGATCCCCTGGAGAAGGAAATGGCAACCCACTTGAGTATTCTTGCCTGGAGAATCCCACAGACAGGGGATGCCTGGTGGGCTACAGTCCATGGGGTCGCAAAGAGTTGGAGGCAACTGAGCACCCAAACAACAACCAACAACATGTGTTTAGTTAGGGGTGTATGTTGTGGCTTCCTCTGGTTGGCCTTAGGTTGGAAGCAGGGACAAGATTAAGGAAGCTGTCAGTTATTGTTCAAGTCCTGGCCACTCTGGACTGACTGGTGGGGAGGTTATTGTTACGGTTTGGTTTCCTGCATTGCTCCCTGAGACCAGCCTGACATCCTGCGAGTCTGCCCTGTAGCAGGCTTAAGTCCTGGGCGAGCGGCTGCAGGCCTGTGGATCAACACTGTTTTTACGTATGGTCGGGCCATTGTCCGTATGTATGTTCAGCGCCTCGATCGATGGACTCCTTTCCCAAACCCACATCAAGAGATAGACTTCTCGAGAACAGTTGGGGAATTGTGTCTGTTGCTAAAACTTAAATTAAAATGTGTCTACTATTTTTAATGCCTGGAGACTGATTCAAATCCAACCTGGATTTGGAAACTCAAAACCAATCTGGGGTGATATTTCAGGCAAGCGCAAAAAAGAGAAAAACAACTTCACCCGCCTCAACTACACAATAATCAATTTGGATGCCGCACCAACTGGTGAATAAAAGAAGCCAGAAAGGCATTTCTCAACCTGTGCAGTGTCTTCTGAGCTCTGCAGGAGACACAGAAAAGTTAGTGAAGATTACAATGGAAGGGACTTCCCTGGTGGCATGGTGGTAAAGAATCTGCCTGCCAATGTGAGGGACACAGGTTCGATCCCTGGTCAGGGAAGATTCCACATGCTGTGGGGCAACTAAACCCGTGAGCCACAACTTGAGCCTGTGCTTCACAAGACAGAGCCCCTGCAATGAGAAGCCCGCTCCACTGCAAGGAAGAGGAGCTCCTGCTCGTCGCGACCAAAGAAATCCGGCACAAAGCAACGAACACCCAGCACAGCCAACAAATGAATAAAATGTATAAAGGATGTAAGTCTTCCTTCTTAGGCAGAAATTCTGACAAATTAGTGATACACTTCACATATTAAATAATGTCACCAGTATAGATATAACCTAAGTACAGCCACATACCCGGGGGCTGAACTTGACCTAAAAAGTGCACACAGAAACATTTTTTTTTAACAACAGAGGAACAAGATTCTAGGATAAGTTTAATCTTTGTAACAATTTCCCTTTAAAAAACAGACAGCTTATCGGTAAGAAAGCCTCCTAATAATCAATCTGACAATGTTACAGCCACATTTTCGCAGTATATGTTCATAAACTTTAATTACTGAAATTAAAAGACAGCAGCACATATGGTAAGACTATCTTAAAATGTAAAGTGACAGATGTCTATAAATATTAAAATTCTGTAATTATCAGTATAGTTCATTAATTATCTGTCTTCGGATCTTAAAAATTGGAATGATATTTATTCACAAACATTCAGCCATTTAATGAGTAATAATTCATATGAGGAAAACAAGGTGTGGCAAGCTGAGGCCTTTTTGGGTTAGTATTTACTTTTAATCATCATGCAGTCAGAAGTGGTATGGTGACTGTTAACGTGTCCTCGTAGTGGGAGCACTGCAAACCAAAGCTTAATTTGGATTTAAATAGACTGAATTTCCTCTCTATTTTTTCTGAGAACTAATGAAAAACAGTATAACTAGTTGGGTCATGGATACTGATGGGAAATAATTTAAGAGTATGACCTGACCTGCTTGATATCAACATCAATATAAGAGTATATAAAGCAGTAATGTTTAGCTTTCTTTCCGCTAAGGAACCTCATGGGATCTGAGCAGGGTTATTGACGGCTTCCTCTCAAGGCTCTCTAAGCCAGGACTTTTCAAAATGTGCTGTTCATACTAAATGCCTGGGGATCTGGGTCCAAGGTGGGGCCAGAGTTTGCATTTCTGCAGAGATGCTAGGCTTCCAGTCCCAGGACTTGAGAATAACAAGGTCCGGATCACCAGCCACCAAAGATTTGAAGGCCTCTCATACCTGTCGACACCTTTATACACCTTGGCATGTAAAACACGTTGCAAGCATCTCTAAAGAATGTGTGCATTATAATGTCTGTCCTTTATCTCTGATTTCTTTGTATTAGTCGCTTAGTCATGTCTGACTCTTTGTGACCCCATGGACTGTAGCCCACCGGGCTCCTCTCTCCATGGGATCTTCCAGGCAAGAATACTGGAGTGGGTGGGTTGCCATTCCCTTCTCCAGTGGATCTTCCAGACCCAGGGACTGAACCCAGGTCTCCTGCACTGCAGGCAGATTCTTAATCTGTTCCTCAGGGCAAACTTCCCAGGGGAAATCTCTATGAACCCAGCAGGGGACATTTCTGCGTGTCATTGACCACAGTTATTCCAGCTCGCAAAGAAACACCACCACTCAAAATGGTCATCCTAAGTGTGAATGTGGGAGGATATTATAATTCTGATGATTGAAATACAGGAGTCTTTCTATTATGAGATGTTCTGAAGTAGCCCAATCAAAGATTTCTGCTTGCCTTTTCAAATTATTCACAAGTACCCTTGCTTTGGGCTATGGGAGGAGATTTGTACGATTAGATTCACTCCTTTGAACAGGAGAGCCGCGTGGAGGTCCACGCCGACCCGCCGGCATCCCCCTGCCCTGGAGGGCAGGAGCGAACAGGCACCATTCCTCACTGGTTTCTGTTATGCAGTGCCGGAGGCTGGCTGAGAAGAAAGGGCAGCGGCCATCTGAGACTTGGAATTCCAAGACTGTCCCAAGTCGAGGTACTGAAGCCAGAAACCTGCATACTCCTGTCTCCTCCAGCTCATTCTAAGTGTCCAGGGACCCCCTAAGGGGTTTTCCATGCCAGACTCTGGGCTCCTCTTTCCTAACACAAATGTGCCTGACCTATGCTCGCATTTCTTAAATGGGTGACTGGAGAGTATCCAGTGTTACATGAAAGGAAAGAGGGCTGCTTTGTTTGTCTGAGTCGTCTTCTCCACCTTTTCACATTCACATGTCTCCTGCGCTTCAGGGTCCAAGCAGACGCCACCTCCTCCACGGAGCCTTCCAGGATGCCCACAGCTCACTGAGCTTTACCCCTACACGACTAGGCTTTTGGTTTCAAGGCACTCACCTCCGTCTGCCTGGTATTATACCTGAGTACCGGTCTCTCCTGAAACACTGCAAGCTCTGCAAGAGCAGACTGTCTCGTGCATCTCAAGCAGGCACTCAGGGAAGATTTTGGAATGAAGACATGAATAAAGGCTAATATATCCTAAAGCCTGTCAAGCTGTTATTACAGACTACAGTAAAGCTTGTCTTATCCCTATCATATGTGTTACCTTATCTTCCATAATGCTAATGCCACTTACGTAGCATGTAAGCATTTACACAGAGTATTTTTTAACCAACGTAAATCTCCAGTGTTGTACCGGGCAGGTGATATCTGGGGGCCAGCGCCTCTGTTCTCATGCCCCCAGCGTACAACCGGCAGTTGTCTGCCTGCACCCCAATTAGAGACGCGCAGGGCTGACAGCATACTGGTTGCACAAAAGATTCATGATGTGAGCACAGCATGACGACAGCTCTCTAGCCCAGGTGAGGAGAAAAACCCTTAGCTCTGAGAGTTCTGCTGCTGCTGCTGCTGCTAAGTCGCTTCAGTCAGTCCGACTCTGTGCGACCCCATAGATGGCAGCCCACCAGGCTTCGCTGTCCCTGGGATTCTCCAGGCAAGAATATTAGAGTGGGTTGCCATTTCCTTCCTCAATGCATGAAAGAGAAAAGTGAAGGTGAAGTCACACAGTCGTGTCCAACTCCTAGCGACCCCATGGGCTGCAGCCTACCAGGCTCCTCCATCCATGGATTTTCCAGGCAAGAGTACTGGAGTGAGGTGCCATTGCCTTCTCCGCTGAGAGTTCTACTTAACATATTAACAGAGTAAGCGGTATTTTTCCCCCTTTCCTCTCCTCCTCTTTTCCTCTTTTTTGTTTTAAATGACCACTCCTTGTCCCCACAAATGTTTTACTAGATTCAAATTGCCATTTTGTTTCCTTCTAACTTTTCATCTAAATGAATTTCTATGGGTCTTATGAGTCCTTTTTCTACTTCTTGTAAGTTTTCACCTCTTCTTGTCTGCTTCCCAGTTCTCCAAATTGTTTGTTTTTATTGCCTAACCATTTGCCACAGACTGAATGTTTACGAGCCTCAGAACTTCATCTGTTGAAACCAGACGCCCAGTGTAACGGTATTAGGAGGTAGAGCTTGGAGAGAGGCAGAGCCCTGGAGATGGGGGTCAGTGATGTTCTACAAGAGACACAGCAAGTCCTTACCCTCTTCCACCGCATGCTTTGTCGTATCCGACTCTGCAACCCCATGGACTGTAGCCCGCCACGCTCCTCTGTCCTTGGGAATTCTCCAGGCAAGAATACCGGAGTGGGTTGGCATTCCCTTCTCCAAGGGATCTTCCCAGACCAGGGATGGGACCTGTGTCTTCTGCATTGGCAGGCAGATTCTTTACCACCGAGCCACCAGGGAATCCTTCCACTACATGAGAACACAGTGAAAAGCCAGCTGCTCAAGACCCAGGAAGCAGGCCACCCGCGCCGTTCCCAGCAGACACCGAACCTGCCAGAGTCTGAATTGTGGACTTCCATCCTCCAGAACTGTCAAAGTGCTATTATTTATAAGCCATGAGGTCAGTGATATTTTGTTAGAGCAAACTGAATGGACTGACACAGTGTCTAAAGTGGTACCAACCACAGTCCTCTTCTTTTCTTCAGCTTTTTTTTTAGTGATAATTTGTTTTCTATCCTTTCGTCAGTGTCTCGATTTTATACATTTTCTGTATCATCACTTCCTCTGTTATCCCAATTATTTTTCCATTTAACGTCTTGCTTGCTAAGTCACTTCAGTCGTATCCGATTCTGTGCGACCCCATAGACGGCAGCCCACCAGACTCCCCCGTCCCTGGGATTCTCCAGGCAAGAACACTGGAGTGGGTTGCCATTTCCTCCTCCAATGCATGAAAGTGAAAAGTGAAAGTGAAGTCGCTCAGTCGTGTCCGACTCTAGCGACCCCATGGACTGCAGCCTCCCAGGCTCCTCTGTCCATGGGATTTTCTAGGCAAAAGTACTGGAGTGGGGTGCCATCGCCTTCTCCGATTTAACATCTAGATGATCCAAAACCAAAACAAAACGAATAAACAAATGACCAAGTTCAGAGGATTATACTGCAAACACCTGTGGGCTCACTACTCTGCCAAATGGGCTTCAGATTTTAATTTTCCTGGAAAATAAAAATAAAAGTAGGTAGAAAGGTTTTTTTTTTTTCTATTCCTGTTTTAGTAAAAAGAAAATGTTATCATGAACCAATGTTGAATTTTATCAAGTGCCATTTCTGTGTTTTCCAAGATGCTCTCATATTTTTCTCTTTTAATCTGTTAGTGTGATAAATAAGGGGAACATGATTTTCTAATTTTAAACTATCTTTGCACTCTGCAATTAACCCAATTTGTTCATGAAGAATTCTTTTATTTCCGTATTGCCGAAGCTCAGTTTGCCAAATTTATTTAGGATTTTTGTAACGACGTTCGCAAATGAATCTTTGTAACTTTCCTTTCACTGTATGAGTTCGTGAAGTGAGTTAGAAGCGTTGCCTCATAATCTATTTAAAAGAGTCCTTCTAGCATTCAGATAACCATTGGGTATGCACTGAACATTTCTGGGGTTAGGTTTTGGGAGTGATTTTTAAGTACTGATAGAATTCTTCCATGATTTTTGATATTCAGCTTTTCTCTTCCTCTTCCAGTCCCTTGAGAAGTTACATTTACTTGGGAAAATTGTCCATTTTACCTGTTTTCCCAGCACTGGTTCTGTGTTGTGAACAGCACTCCCTCTTGGTTTACAAAAATCTCTGCTCCATCTCTGGCAACGTGTCTCAGTCTTAGTGCATTTTTGTGTGTGCTTTATCTCTCTTTTTTTGCTCCATCTTGCTTGCAGGTCTTACCATTTTATTAGTTTCTGCAGTGAATCAGCTTTGGGTTTTATAATCTCCACTATTGTTTCTTCGGAGAGGGCGATGGCAACCCACTCCAGTACTCTTGCCTGGAAAATCCCATGGACGGAGGAGCCTGGAAGGCTGCAGTCCATGGGGTCGCTAAGAGTTGGACACGACTGAGCGACTTCACTTTCACTTTTCACTTTCATGCATTAGAGAAGGAAATGGCAACCCACTCCAGTGTTCTTGCCTGGAGAATCCCAGGGACGGGGGAGCCTGGTGGGCTGCCGTCTCTGGGGTCGCACAGAGTCGGACACGACTGAAGTGACTTAGCAGCAGCAGCAGCTATTGTTTCTTTGTTTTCTATTTTACCAATTTACGCTTTCTACGAATTGCATTGCATTTACTACAGTCAGGTTCATTCAGCTGAGTGTATAATTCAGCTATGGCATTTAAGACTATAAATACCCCAGTCATTACCACTTTTGATGCACCCTGTGTGTTTCTGTGTATTTTATTTTCATGATCATTCAGTTATAGGCTTATTTTCTAAGTGGAGAAGCAGTTTGGGGTTGTGATAAAAAAAAGATGGTTCTGCCTCTTAGACAAGTTATTGAATCACTCTGTGCCTGAATTTCATTATCTGTGAGCTAATAGAATATCTGTAATATCAGACAGAGGATGAGATGGCTGGATGGCATCACTGACTCGATGGATGTGAGTTTGAGTGAATTCCGGGAGTTGGTGATGGACAGGGAGGCCTGGCATGCTTCGATTCATGGGGTTGCAAAGAGTCGGACACGACTGAGCGACTAAACTGAACTGAACTGAACTGAAGATCATTATCTGAAGATGATAGTTCTTGTGTCAGAGGGTTGTTATGAGCATTAAACTGGTTAATACATGTAAGATGCATTAACCAGTGCCTGGTATCTAGTCACTGCTCAAGTAACTTTCGCAATTATTATTACATGATAACTATTTTATTGTCTATGCTTTAGACATTTTTTCTTCATTTACAAAAACATGAAACTCTGCTATTTGTTATTAATTTCAAATTAATAGCAGTGAGGTAAGAAAAGATGGCCAATATGATAAAAATGCTTTGGTATTTGTTGGTATTTCCTTTGTGACCCTAATTATGTTGCACATATGCCTAAATATTACAGCTATTCTCTATGGGGCATAGGTTGTTTTATATATATATATATAGCCATTAGGTCACACTTGTTGTATTATTAAAATCTTGGATGTCTTTGCTAAACTTTTGATAGGGTTAAAAACCGCTCTTTACATTGGTGCTCTTATTTTCTTCTTGTTCTCTTCTGTCAATATCTGCATTTTACATTTAAGACTTTCCTATTAGGTACATACTATTTCAGAATTATAGTTTTAGGTGAATTTGTTCCTTATTTAACAGTTTTCATCATCCCCAGCAGTGCTTTTCGCTTCCGGCTCCTTGATGCCCAATATTGTCATGACTCGCAAAATTTGTTGCTTTTTGGTTCTGGACAGTGTATGTTTGGTTTCAGTTGTTTGATTCTTTACTTAACCTTTCTAAGTCATTATGTTTTAAGTACGTCTCTTGTGTACAGAATATAGCACAAACTTTTTATCCATTTAATGCTTGCCAGGACCACTGATACACTGGATTTATTTCGACCACCTTATTTTCATGCTACTTTCCATACTTCTCTTTGCTTCTTATTTCTCCTTGCCTATCCCCTAGTGAATTAATAATTTTCATCATCATTTCTCTCTTATTTTCAACTTATTTGTAAGTTGTATGTTCTACTTTTCTTCTTTTAGGAATTACTCTTAATACTCATGATGAATATTTGACTTAAAGCCAAAATTTAGTCAGTTTCCTTACTCTCTTTCCAACTGACACTAGCATTTCAAAATGCATTTTAAACGCCTATTGCCTTATATGTTATATTCTCCAGTAGTTCCAACCCTATTTACATGTTCTCAAGTCAGTCGTTATTGTTGTTGCTGTTAGTTTGCATTCAGTTCAGTTCAGTCAGTGCAGTCGCTCAGTCCTGTCTGACTCTTTGTGACCCCATGGACTGCAGCACGCCAGGCCTCCCTGTCCATCACCAACTCATGTTCATTGAGTTCACTCAGACTCATGTTCACTCAGACTCATGTCCATTGAGTTGGTGATGCCATCCAACCATCTCATCCTCTGTTATCCCCTTCTCCTCTTGCCCCCAATCCCTCCCAGCATCAGGGTCTTTTCCAATGAGTCAACTCTTTGCATGAGGTGGCCAAAGTACTGGAGTTTCAGCTTTAGCATCATTCCTTCCAAAGAAATCCCAGGGTGATCTCCTTCAGAATGGACTAGTTGGATCTGCTTGCAGGCCAAGGGACTCTTAAGAGTCTTCTCCAACACCACAGTTCAAAAGCATCAATTCTTCAGTGCTCAGCCTTCTTCACAGTCCAACTCTCACATCCATACATGACCACTGGAAAAACCATAGCCTTGACTAGATGGACCTTTGTTGACGAAGTAATGTCTCTGCTTTTGAATATGCTATCTAGGGTGGTCATAACTTTCCTTCCAAGGAGTAAGCGTCTTTTAATTTCGTGGCCGCAATCACCATCTGCAGTGATTTTGGAGCCCAAAAAACTACTCTGTCACTGTTTCCACTGTTTCACCATCTATTTGCCATGAAATGATGGGACCGGATGCCATGATCTTAGTTTTCTGAATGTTGAGTTTTTAAAAAGGCAACTTTTTCACTCTCTGCTTTCACTTTCATCAAGAGGCTCTTTAGTTCTTCTTCGCTGTCTGCCATAGGGTGGTGTCATCTGCATATCTGAGGTTAGATATTTCTCCTTGCAATCTTGATTCCAGCTTGCGCTTCATCCAGCCCAGTATTTCTCATGATGTGCTCTGCATATAAGTTAAATAAGCAGGGTGACAATATACAGTCTTGACTGTATATTACATGTATTAGATTACATGGCTAGTGCTTTTTAAATTTAGCCACAATGTATGTATTTGTTTGCTTTCTATTTATTCTTGTAATTTGGTCTTTCCTTCTGAATGTGGTTTTTCCCTCCCTCCTCTGTCGATGGGATTCACCAGGCAAGAATACTGGAGTGGGTTGCTATGCCCTGCTCCAGGGGATCTTCCCAATCCAGCGATCGAACCTGTGTCTCTTCCTTCTAATCTGCATTGGCAGGGGGTTCTTTACCAGTAGTGCCACCTGGGAAGCCCACTGTCAGGTCTAAATACCCCCAAATCAAGAAATGACCATAAACTGGCACCCTTGGGCTGGAACCATGGGCTTTTCCTAAACAACTCATGGGTACCAGAGCGCAGCGGATGCTGCCACAGCCATTCATTCTCTCGATCAACAGGGAGCTGGAAGAAACGTGTTTATGGCCACCACACAGACACCTCAGACATGGGGATTCTAGGCGTGTGCTATCAAACAATTGCTTTGATGTATTAAGAAGTAAAAAACTAGCTTGAAAATATCTCCAGGTAACCAGAAACTATAAACATTACATTAACAAGCAAACAGAACTTCTAAAATTGAAAAATTCTATAGCTGAAATGAATTACTCAAAAAAAGCTTGCAAGCAGGTTAGACAGAACTAAAAAGAACATTACTGAACTGAATGATGATGCTGGTTAGAAGAAATTACCTAGAATGCAGCACGGAAGACAAGAAATACAGAAAAGAGGATAAAATCATAGAAGGAAGAAATAGGAGGGCCTTATATACATTTATTGAGAGTCTGGAGAGGATAAAAATAAGTAAATAAAAAACCATATTTAAAAGAGACAAATCCACAGATTTAAGAAGCTCATCAAAGCCAAAGCAGGAAAAAAGAAAATCCAGCTTTAGACACATGAAAGAAAATGAAAACAAAACAAATTCCTAAAAAGCCCTAAAAGAATATCAATTATTTTAAAATTTGAAGTGAAAGATCTTAAAAGCAGCAAGAGGGGAAAAAACGAATTCCCTTGGAAAGAGTTATAGTCGGGCTTCCCCAATAGCTCAGCAGGTGAAGAATTCACCTACAATGCAGGAGACACAGGAGACACGGGTTCAATCCCTGGGTTGGGAGGATCCCCTAGAGAAGGAAATGGCAACCCACTCCAGTATTCTTGCCTGGGAAATTCCATGGACAGAGGAGACTGGCGGGCTACAGTCCATGGGGTCGCAAAAGAGTTGGACGTGACTGAGCGACAGCAGCAGAAAAAATTACACTTCATTAATTTCTAAGTCTTTAACAGCAACAGATGAAGCAGAAAGGATGAGATTTTCCCAGGGGTTGCATGCTCAGTCACTAAGTCGAATCCAACTCTTTGTACCCCATGCACTATAGCCTGCCAGGCTCCTCTGTACATGGGATTCTCCAGGCAAGAATACTGGAGTCGGTTGCCACTGAAAGTGAAAGTGAAAGTGAAGTCATTCAGTCATGTCTGACTCTTTGCAACCCCATGGAACCGTAGCCTACCAGGTTCCACCATCCACGGGATTTTCCAGGCAAGAGTACTGCAGTGAGTTGCCATTTTCTTCTTCAGGAGATCTTCCTGACCCAGGGATTGAACCTGGGTCTCCCGCGTTGTAGGCAGATTCTCTACCATCTGAGCCACCAGGGAAGTCCACCCAGGGTTGCCATTAAGAGATCATAATTGTCAGCCTAGAATTATTTCAGGAGGGAGGGCAAATAAAGACATTTTCAGACAAACAAAACAGAATTTGCCAGCAGCAGAAACTCACTACAGGAAATTCTGAAGGATATACTTTTGAAAATAACTCTATATGAAAGGCCACAGATGAGAAAGGAATGAATAGCAAAGGAAACCATAAATGTTTGGCTAAATCTAACACTGACTGTATAAACCAATAATAATGACGTCTTTGGGGATTCAAAAAATGATAACAACGTCACTGGTATAATCTCTATGAAGGGAAATTTGGCAATATCTATCAAAATTACAAATGTATATATCCTTTGATTTAGCAACCCCACCATGAATTCTGTGAATTTATTTGAAAGTTACATAGTTCTCAAGATTAGTCATCCCAAATGTTTTGATTGCACATAAGAATATTTCAGAAAAAATGTGCACACTTTGTGGAACTAAGATAATTCTGAAATTGTGTGATTCTTTCCAAATTCTTTGATTCTTACTGGTTCTGTGTTTATACCCACTGGATTTAGAGCAACTTCCACTTCTAAATGCTTTATAATTGAATCACAATTTAAATGCATTCAGAAGATCATGTTATTTAGAGATTCCATGATAGTTGATCTACGAAGTAGTAAATCTTTTTAATATTATAAACGAACTAGCCCCTAATTTATGGTTCTTAACTGAAGAAAATTTTCCTGTTGACGTGGACTACATTTCAAAAGCTTTTAGCTTCTTTTTTTGGCTGAAATGAATTTTCCCTAAAAGCAGTTTAATCAATGGTGATTATGCTCACAAACAATCTCACATAAGCTTATATAACCCACAATGAGCTGAAAGTAGAAAAAAGCAACACTTACTACGGCTAGAAATAGAAAATGGATGAGAAGAATTAGAAATATTTTCCCTCAATGTTGGTGCCTCAGGAAAAATAAGTAAAAAATAGTGTAAACACAATCAGATGGGAAGACAGAGTCCTTTGTAAAACTCCAGGCCCTCTCAAAGGCTTTAGAGGTTTGTGGGGAAATTATAAAATGTATGACTTCCCTTTTCCTTGGAACAATGTCTAACAGCGTAACATTTTCGCTTTGAGTTATTGTTATCGTCATTGATGGTGCCCAAATGGAGGCTAAGAAAGAAGGAGAGGAGGGCTAACCATTTCTAAAGGAGCCAAGCAATAACTGAGAGAGGGAACCAGGACGGAGAGGGGGAAAGAGAATGAGTCTGTTCCCAAGAAAGCAATTGCCTGAGACTAAATAAATTGAATTGTAAATGATAAAAAAAAAAGTAGACAGGGGATAGGTATGTCCCCTAGGGATTATCACAATCCCCAGCCCTCATGTAAGTTTCATAAATATTTACTGAACAGAGCAGACCTGGAACTGAACAGGATGGAGGGTGCCCGGAGAGAAGAGTTTGGGGGTCAATTTCGGTTACCCCTATTGACCACCAGGTGGCAGCATCACCTCATGACCTCTCTGGTGTCCCAGGTAAAACCTGGGGGGGCAGGAAGAGGAGGCGTCAGTGTACAAACACTGGATTCCTGTACGTGAATGCTCCCAGCCAAGGGTTCAGAAGTGGGTAAGAACCTGTATGAACGTTCTCAAATCAGGTGAAGTATACTGGAGTAGTCGATTGGTGAAATTTGGGTCCCAAACGCCCTATAAATTTTAACCTAAAGTCATTTTGTTCAAAAATTTGCCCCCCTGAACTACATTTGTACATTTCTAACCATTAATATCAAGCTTAAAACAGGTGGAATGGGTGCCTGAGCAGCAGTTTTGATGATCCATATTCAGAAAGTGCTGCTGCAAGATGCTAGTTTTTTAGTGGCAGCTGTGAACTGACCTATTTCCCCAAAATACAATTATTCCAAGCTCCATTATTTCAGGCTGATTCATATATGAATATTCCTCTGGGTATTACTAAAATAAAAATCCAGTGAAACAGATTAAAAACTATATTTAATGGTCCCTAAAGAAACACTTAAAAAAAAACACACACACACATCTGCCCATGCTAAAGAATGATACCAAAGTAGCTTGAAAGTTTCAAGCAAGTAAAATAGAAAGAAAAACAAAATGTCCTTAGAATATGTTAATGAAGATTTGGATAAACCCTAAAAAGAAGATAGAAAACATAACTGAGAGAGATGTCTTTTCTCCCCTCGCCCCCTGACCTTTTCTTGACTACACCATGTGGTATATGGGATCTTAGTTCCCTTGTTGGGCATCAAACCTGCACCCCCTGCATTAGAAGGGGGAAGTCTTAACCACTGGACCGTCAGGAAAGTCCCCCACCTCTATCTCTTCTTTTTCCCCATTTACCTAAGCAATGATTGCTGAGTTTTCCAAATTTGCTGGCATGTTGAGTGCAGCACTTTCACAGCATCATCTTTTAAGATTTGAAAGAGCTCAACTGGAATTCCATCACCTCCACTAGCTTTGTTCGTAGTGATGCTTTCTAAGACCCACTTGACTTTGCATTCCAGGATGTCTGGCTCTAGGTGAGTGATCACACCATCATGGTTATCTCGGTCATTAAGATCTTTTTTGTATAGTTCTTCTGTATATTCTTGCCACCTCTTCTTAATATCTTCTGCTTCTGTTAGGTCCATACCATTTCTGTCCTTTACCGAGCCCATCTTTGCATGAAATACTCCTTTAGTATCTCTAATTTCCTTGAAGAGATCTCTAGTCTTTCCCATTCTATTGCTTTCCTCTATTTCTTTGCATTGATCATTTAGGAAGACTTTCTTATCTCTCCTTGCTATTCTTTGGAACTCTGCATTCAAATGGGTATATCTTTCTTTTTCTCCTTTGCCTTTTGCTTCTCTTCATTTCTCAGCTATTTGTAAGGCCTCCTCAGACAACCGTTTTGCCTCTTTGCACTTCTTTTTCTTGGGTATGGTTTTGATCACCGCCTCCTATACAATGTTATGAACCTCCATCCATAGTTCTTCAGGCACTCTGTCTATCAGATCTAATCCCCTGAATCTATTTCTCACTTCCAGTGTATAATTGTAAGGAATTTGATTTAGGTCATACCTGAATAGTCTAGTAGTTTTCCCTACTTTCTTCAATTTAAGTTTGAATCTGGCAATAAAGAGTTCATGATCTGAGCCACAGTCTGCTCCTGGTCTTGATTTTGGCTGACTGTATAGAGCTTTTCTTCTGAGGGATTCCTGCCCGCAGTAGTAGATATAATGGTCATCTGAGTTAAATTCACCCATTCCAGTCCATTTCAGTTCGCTGATTCCTAGAATATGGACATTCACTCTTGCCATTTCTTGTTTGACCACTTCCAATTTGCCTTGATTCATGGACCTGACATTCCAGGTTCCTATGCAATATTGCTCTTTACAGCATCGGACCTTGCTTCTATTACCAGTCACATCCACAGCTGTGTATTGTTTTTGCTTTGGCTCCATCCCTTCATTCTTTCTGGAGTTATTTCTCCACTGATCTCCAGTAGCATATTCGGCACCTACTGACCTGGGGAGTTTCTCTTTCAGTATCCTATCATTTTGCCTTTTCATACTGTTCATGGGGTTCTCAAGGCAAGAATACTGAAGTGGTTTGCCATTCCCTTCTCCAGTGGACCACATTCTGTCAAATCTCTCCACCATGACCCGCTCGTCTTGGGTTGCCCCACGGGCATGGCTTAGTTTCATTGAGTTAGACAAGGCTGTGGTCCTAGTGTGATTAGATTGACTAGTTTTCTGTGAGTATGGTTTCAGTGTGTTTGCCTTCTGATGCCCTCTTGCAACACCTACCGTCTTACTTGGGTTTCTCTTACCTTGGGCGTGGGGTATCTCTTCACATCTGCTCCAGCAAAGCGCAGCCATTGCTCCTTACCTTGGACGAGGGGTATCTCCTCACCGTCACCCTTCCTGACTTTCAATGTGGGATAGCTCCTCTAGGCTGTCCTGCGCCAGCGCAGCCACGGCTCCTTGCTGAGCTTGCCCAAGGAAGATATGAGATCCGCCCATTAACTCGAGGACTCGAAATTTCTTAACGCCTTTTCGATCACAGAAGAGTAATTTCTGTATCTGTAATCATTCAACAGCTCCTGCTCCTCTGGATCCATCTTTCATTCTCGCAGAAGAAATCAGATTGATTATATTCTTTGCAGCCAAACATGGAGAAGCTCTATACAGTCAGCCAAAAACAAGACCAGGAGCTGGTGTGGCACAGACCATGAACTCCTTATTGCCAAATTCAGACTTAAATTGAAGAAAGTAGGGAAAACCACTAGACCATTCAG
>NW_011494622.1:2991425-2991978 GCF_000754665.1 Bison bison bison
TAATCACGATGGTGTGGTCACTGACCTAGAGCCAGACATCCTGGAATGTGAAGTCTAGTGGGCCTTAGAAAGCATCACTACGAACAAAGCTAGTGGAGGTGATGGAATTCCAGTTGAGCTATTTCAAATCCTGAAAGATGATGCTGTGAAAGTGCTGCACTCAACATGCCAGCAAATTTGGAAAACTCAGCAGTGGCCACAGGACTGAAAAAGGTCAGTTTTCACTCCAATCCCAAAGAAAGGAAATGCCAAAGAATGCTCAAACTACCGCACAATTGCTCTCATCTCACATGCTAGTAAAGTAATGCTCAAAATTCTCCAAGCCAGGCTTCAGGAATATGTGAACCGTGAACTTCCTGATGTTCAAGCTGGTTTTAGAAAAGGCAGAGGAACCAGAGATCAAGTTTCCAACATCCGCTGGATCATGTAAAAAGCAAGAGAGTTCCAGAAAAACATCTCTCTTTGCTTTATTGACTATGCCAAAGCCTTTGACTGTGTGGATCACAATAAACTGTGGAAAATTCTGCAAGAGATGGGAATACCAGACCACCTG
>NW_011494622.1:2992078-2994138 GCF_000754665.1 Bison bison bison
GCTTTTGAACTGTGGTGTTGGAGAAGACTCTTGAGAGTCCCTTGGACTGCAAGGAGATCCAACCAGTCCATTCTGAAGGAGATCAGCCCTGGGATTTCTTTGGAAGGAATGATGCTAAAACTGAAACTCCAATACTTTGGCCACCTCATGGGAAGAGTTGACTCATTGGAAAAGACTCTGATGCTGGGAGGGATTGGGGGCAAGAGGAGAAGGGGATGACAGAGGTGAGGCTGGATGGCATCACTGACTCGATGGATATGAGTCTGAGTGAACTCTGGGAGTTGGTGATGGACAGGGAGGGCTGGCGTGCTGCGATTCATGGGGTCGTAAAGAGTCAGACACGACTGAGCGACTGCTCTGATCTGATCTGCTCTGATCAAGCTTTTCCATTTTGGGCTGCAAAGAATATAATTAATCTGATTTTGATAATGACCATTTGATGATGTCCATGTGTAGAGTCATCTCGTGTTGTTGGAAGAGGGTGTTTGCTATAACCAGTGTGTTCTCTTGGTAAAACTCTGGTAGACTTTGCCCTGCTTCATTCTGTACGCCAAGGCCAAATTTGCCTGTTACTCCAGGTATCTCTTGACTTCCTACTTTAGCATTCCAATCCCATATAATGAAAAGGACATCTTTTTTTCTTTTTTTGGTGTTAGTTCTAGAAGGTCTTGTTTTCATAGAACCATTCAACTTAAGCTTCTTTGGCATTAGTGGTCGGGGCATAGAGTTGGATTACCGTGATACTGAATGGTTTGCCTTGGAAATGAACAACGATCATTCTGTTATTTTTGAGATTGCACCCAAGTACTGCATTTTGGACTCTTTTTTGTTGACTATAAGGGCTACTCCCTTTCTTCTAAGGGATTCTTGTCCACAGTAGTAGACATAATGGTCGTCTGAATTAAATTTGCCTATTCTGGTCCATTTTAGTTCACTGATTCTTAAAACGTGGATGTTCACTCTTGCCATCTCCTGTTTGACCACTTCTAATTTACCTTAATTCGTGGACCTAACATTTCCGGTTCCTATGCAATGCTGTTCTTTACTTCCATCAGTAGTCACATTCACAACTGGGTGTTGTGTTCACTTTGGCTCAGCCTCTTCATGGGCTTCCCTTGTAGCTCAGTCAGTACAGAATCTGCCTGCAATGCAGGAGACCTGGGTTTGAGTTCTGGGTTGGGAAGATTCCCTGGAGAAGGAAATGGCAACCCACTCCAGTATTCTTACCTGGAGAATCCCATGGACTGAGGAGCCTGGCGGGCAACACTCCATGGGGCCACAAGAGTTGGACACGACTTAGTGACTAAACCACCACCACCAGCAGCCTCTTCATTCTTTCTGGAGTTATTTCTCCGGTGCTCTCCAGTAGCACGTTGGGCACCTACCAACCAGGGGAGTTCATCTACTAGTGTTGTATCTTTTTCATATCGTTCACGGGGTTCTCAAGGCAAGAATACTGAAGTGGTTTGCCATTCCCTTCTCCAGTGGACCACATTTTGTCAGAACTCTCCACCATGACCCATCCGTCTTGGCCCTACATGGCATGGCCCATAGATTCACAGAATTAGACAAGACTGGGATCCATGTGATCAGTTTGGTTAGTTTTCTGTGATTGTGGTTTTCATTCTGTCTGCCCTCTGATGGATGAGGATAAGAGGCTTGTGGATGCTTCCTGATGGGAGCGAAGGGCTGTGGGAGAATCTGGGTCTTGCTCTGGTGGGCGGGGCCATGCTCACTTCAGTTCAGTTCAGTTCAGTCGCTCAGTTGTGTCCGACTCTTTTCCACCCCATGAATTGCAGCACGCCAGGCCTCCCTGTCCATCACCAACTCCCAGAGTTCACTCAGACTCAAGTCCATCGAGTCAGTGATGCCATCCAGCCATCTTATCCTCTGGCCTCCCCTTCTCCTCCTGCCCCCAATCCCTCCCAGCATCAGAGTCTTTTCCAATGAGTCAGCTCTTCGCATAAGGTGGCCAAAGTACTGGAGTTTCAGCTTCAGCATCATTCCCTCCAAAGAAAGCCCAGGGCTGATCTCCTTCAGAATGGACTGGTTGGATCCTG
>NW_011494622.1:2994574-2994754 GCF_000754665.1 Bison bison bison
GTTGGACACGACTTAGTGACTAAACCACCACCACCAGCAGCCTCTTCATTCTTTCTGGAGTTATTTCTCTGGTGCTCTCCAGTAGCACGTTGGGCACCTACCAACCAGGGGAGTTCATCTACTAGTGTTGTATCTTTTTCATATCGTTCACGGGGTTCTCAAGGCAAGAATACTGAAGTG
>NW_011494622.1:2994854-3005920 GCF_000754665.1 Bison bison bison
TTGATCTCTGGTTCCTCTGCTTTTTCTAAAACCAGCTCGAACATGCTCAGTAAATCTTTAGTCCAGTTTTCTGTTGATGTGTGGGGCTGTGTTCCCTGAGGAACCTGGTAGCCTTTGCCCTGCTTCATTTTGTACTCAAAGGCCAAATCTGCCTGTCACTCCAGGTATCTCTTGACTTCCTACTTTTGCATTCCCGTCCTCCTTGATCAAAGAGACATCTTTTCATCACCTGAGGCCTAACTATGGTAAGGGGTAATGGCGACCACCTTCAAAAGGACTTATGCCAGCGGATCCCAGTGGGGACTGTTGTATTCAGCGTTCCTGACCCCGAGGCAGGCCACTGCTGACCCATGCCTCCATCAGAGACTCCTGGACACTCACGGGCATGTCCAGCTCAGTCTCTCGTGGGGTCCCTGCTTCTTTCTCCTGGGTCCTGGTGTGCACAAGGCTTTGTGTGTGCCCTCCAAGGGTCTGCTTCCCCAGTCCTCTGGAAGTTCTGTAATCAAATCCCACTGGCCTCAAATTCAAATTCCCTGGGGGTTCTCAGTCCCTCTGCTGGATCTCCAGGTCGGGAAATCTGTTATGG
This sequence comes from Bison bison bison, assembly GCF_000754665.1. Taxonomy (NCBI): domain Eukaryota; kingdom Metazoa; phylum Chordata; class Mammalia; order Artiodactyla; family Bovidae; genus Bison; species Bison bison. The sequence continues at coordinate 2,995,441 of NW_011494622.1, forward strand.
GCCCTAGAACTTTTCCAACAGTGTGAAAACTTCTTCAGTATAATTCTTCTCCAGTCTCTGGGGCATCTGTTCAGTGGCTTTATGGTGGAAATAATGGCGACCTCCTCCAAGAGGTTTTATGACACACATCGCACCACTGAGGTCTGCTGCAGCCAGAGCTCCTGTCCCTGCAGCAAGCCACTGCTGCCCCGCGCCTCCGCAGGAGACACTCAGACGGTCAAAGGCAGGTCTGGCTTAGTCTCTTGTGGCGTCCCTGGGTCCTGGTGCACGCAGGTTTTTGTTTGAGCCCTCTGAGCACTTCCGGTGGGTATGGAATTTGCTTCTAAACATGATTTCGTCCTCCTGCCATCTTGTTGGAACTTCTCCTTTGCCCTTGGACACAGTCCTTCCACAAGACTGGAAAAGGTCAGCTTTCATTCCAATCCCCAAAAAAGGCAATGCCAAAGAATGTTCAAACTACCGCACAATTCCACTCATCTCACACACTAGCAAAGTAATGCTCAAAATTCTCCAAGCTAGGCTTCAAAGTACAAGAACCGAGAACTTCTAGATGTTCAAGCTGGATTGATAAAAGGCAGGGGAATCAGAGATCAAGTGGCCACCATCCGTTGGATCACAGCAAAAGCAAGAAAATCCCAGAAACATCTACTTCTGCTTCTTTGACTATGCTAAAGCCTTTGACTGTGTGGATCACAATAAACTGTGGAAAATTCTGCAAGAGATGGGAATACCAGACCACCTTACCTGCCTCCTGAGAAATCTGTATGCAGGTCAAGAAGCAACAGTTAGAACCGGACAGACTGGTTCAAAATTGGGAAAGGAGTACGTTAAGGCTATATATTGTCACTTTGCTTATTTAACTTAGACGCAGAGTACATCTTGTGAAATGCCAGGCTGGATGAAGCTCAAGCTGGAATCAAGATTGCAGGGAGAAATATCAACAACCTCAGATATGCAGATAACACCACTTTTATGTCAGAAAGTAAAAAGGAACTAAAGAGCCTCTTAATGAGAGTAAAAGAGGAGAGTGAAAATGCTGGCTTAAAACTCAATGTTCAAAAAACTAAGATCATGCCATCACGTCATGGCAAATAGATGGGGAAACAATAGAAACAGTGACATATCTGGATTCCCAAATCACTCCAGATGGTGACTGCAGCCATGAAATTAAAAGACGCTGGCTCCTTGGAAGAAAAGCTATGACCAACCTAGACAGCATATTAACAAGCAGAGATATTACTTTGCCAAAAAAGGCCTATAGAGTCAAATCTATGGTTTTCCCAATAGTCATATATGGATGTGAGAGTTGGACTATAAAGAAAGCTGAGCGCCATAGAATTGATGCTTTTGAACTGTGGTTTCGGAGAAGACTCTTGAGAGTCTCTTGGACTGCAAGGAGATCCAACCAGTCAATCCTAAAGGAAATCAGTCTTCAATATTCATTGGAAAGACTGAGTTGAAGCTGAAGCTCCAATACTTTGGCCACTTGATGCAAAAAGCTGACTTACTAGAAAAGACCCTGATGCTGGGAAAGATTGAAGGCAGGAGGAGAAGTGGACGACAGAGGGTTAGATGGTTGGATGGCATCACTGACCCAATGGACATGAATTTGAGCAAACTCTGGGAGATGGGGAAGGACAGAGAACCCTGACATGCTGCAGTCCATGGGGGTCTCAGATTAGGACACGTCTGAGCAACTGAACTAAAGTGTTGCCTACGGGGTGACTTTCCATGAATCCACCTTCCTCCATGTGCACTCAGAAGATTCAGTTCCTCGTCTCTTTCTGCATTCCCTGGCTGACAAGCCATCCTTCAGCAAAACTCTGTTGAATTCCTAGGGAAAAGCTGCAAAGTTTCATCCCTCACAGAGATCTCCCTTCCCCCACCAAGTCTCACTCCTTTATCAGCTGAAGACCTGCCCTTGGGAGTCTGTGGATCTTGAACTGCCCCAAGAACAAGATTGAAGTGAGGTTCCATTTCCTTTTCTTTACTATGCAGGATTTCACATACGAATTCACGACACTCGCGGAAGAGTTCTTAGGGATATTTATGCAAGGCTCCCCAGGAAAGCATTTGACTGCAATGGACTTGAGTCAAGGATTCTTGACACTTTCCAAGGAGTGCCTCTGATCCTTGACCATTTGCCACAGTGATGCAGGGCCATGGTATCCTTGAAGTTTTTTCAATAGGCCTAGGATGAATGAGGGATGCATGCACCCAAATTATTCTCCTCAGTTCTACAGGTTAATGTGGAAAAGATATGACGAGATCAAAACCACAGTGAGATCTCTAACCTCGTGCTTGTTAGAACTGTCATCATGAAGAAGCCAAGAGATAGCAGATGCTGGTGAGGATGAAGAGAAATGGTAACCCTTATGCCCTGTTGGAAAGACTGGAAAATGGTGCAGTCAGTATGGAAAATAGTACAGAGGCTCTTCAAAATGTTAAAAATAGAAGTACCATATAATTCAGCAATTCCACATCTTGGGATGTATCTGAAAAAATGAAGACATTATGTCAAAGAGCTATCTGTACCCCACGTTCATTGCAGAACTATTTGTAAGTGTCCAGTGACAGATGAACAGATAAAGAAGTTGTGGTATATATGTATATGTGTGAGTGTGTGTGTGTGTGCTTTTAAATACATATCCTGCTGCTAGTCATGTCCAACTCTGTGTGACCCCATGGACCATGGCCCGCCAGGCTCCTCTGTCCATGGGAGTCTCCAGGTAAAAATACTGAAGTGGGTTGCCATTTCCTTCTCCAACTGTCTCCTGGAATTTGCTCAAATTCCTGTCCATTGAGTTGGTGATGCTATCCAACTATCTCCTATATATATATATACACACACACACACATATGCATACGTTCGTACATACATATACAAAGGGGGGTTTCCCAGGTGATGCTAGTGGTAAAGAACCCGCCTGCCAATGCAAGAGACGCGGGTTCGATTCCTGGGTGGGGAAGATCCCCTGGAGAATGAAATGGCTACCCACTCAAGTATCACGCCTGGAGAATCCCATGGACAGAGGGGCCAGGTAGATTATACAGTCCAGAGGGTCCCAAAGAGTCAGACATGACTGAGTGACTGAGCACACACACAGAAAAAAACTGGGAGAAAGGAATGCACACACGTCTCCACATTTATGCCCATGTCTATCATCTCTACCTTCACTGAAAGAGAAAGAAGTAAACCGGGAAGAAACAGCAGATTCAGAAACAGCAGTCAGACTCTCCAGTCTCCATACAGCAGGATGGAGAGACAAAGAGTGTCACTCCTCCTTGTGAGTGACAGTTTTTGGGTTTTTTTTAACAGATCTTTTTTCTGGCTGTGGCACAGAGCATGCAGGATCTTAGTTCCCCCACCAGGAGTCGAACCTATGCCCCCTGCAATGGACACGCTGAGTCCTAACCAGTGGACCACCAGGGAAATGCCCTCTTTACAGTTCCACAGCAGGTCTTAATAGCTTCACCTGTACGGTCCTGCTCCCCCACCCCCTCCTGGAAACTGTCAGAGACTTACAGGCAGGGGAGTGTCTGATTCTTACTGACGCCAGAGTAGCAAAGGCATTCACACCCCAGGAATGCTTGAACAGAGCCAAGAACAGGGCTTAATCAAATAGGTGGAAGATTGCTTCACCCGTTTGTAAGGAGAGTCTCCCAGCTTGCACCTTGGACTTTTCAAAAGAGGCCAAGAATGCTCTCTGCTAAAAAGAAAAGCCCCCTTTCTCAACACATGTTTTGCTGTCACTTGTCAACACACTATTTTTTTTCTTTTTGCATTGAGAAACCAGAGCAAAACATAGGAGTGAACTTTGTAGCTATTTAACTCAAAAACCAAAGACCAGCCAGATGGTTTAGAAGCCAACAGTGGTTGGAGGACCAGGACTTTTAGCTGTGTGTTTGTAAACACATGTATGTTACATTGTATACATTCACATAGAAAGTCACTGTAGCACATACCACCTTTCTACATTCAATGCTAATCAATACCGGCCCTGTGATACATTTTTCTGCCTTCACAGAGTTAAATACAAATCCACCAAGGGATTTAGCTAATAGGTAGCTCCAGTGAATATATTTAAGTCAAGAAATTCTCAATACAAGATTTCTCTGGGCATGGAGCCCAAATTAGTCTTATGGAGCTCAATCTCTCATATTTATTTTCAAGTAGATTCTTTATAAATTATCATTCTATTATCCATGATATAAACTTTGAAGGGTCAATATATAAGAGAGAAAAAAGCAGAAGGCTGTGCAACTTACAACCACAATGGCAGAAAAATGGAGTTTTCATGCCAGTTACAATATAAGAGCCAGAAGAGCAGGCGGATTTTCTGGGCTTTATGGCAGCTCAGAGTCCATCTGTTTCATCTGCTATTTGGCTGTCTGAACGGTTGGACTTTATTTCCTCTACATCATCCTGAACTTTTAAGAACAAACAAAAACTTTTAGCCAAGGATTGGGCACAGATGTGTTGCATTACATATTTACATAGGCTTTATGTGTACCTCCTCTATAAATCTTAGATAATTTATTGTATTTGGGCTCCAGAAGCCTATTTCTTTGAGTCTTTAACCTGCCAGTTCAGTGTCCAGCACAAAACAGCTATTCAAGACAAATATTGTTTATTAACACATATACACAAAATCTGGAGAGATGGTGCTGATGAACATATCTGTAGGGCATCGGTGGAGAAACAGACATAGAGAACGGACTGTGGAGAAGGGGTGGGGGTGGGAAGAAGAGGGTGGGACGGATTGAGAGCGTAGCATTGAAACATACACACCATCGTATGTAAAATTAGAGAGCCGGGGAAATTTGCTGTATGACGGAGGGAGCTCAAACCTGGGGCTCTGTGACAACCTAAAGGGGTGGGAGAAGGGAGAGAGGTTCAAGAGGGAGGGGACATGTGTATACCTAGGGCTGATTCATGCTGATGTATGGCAGAAACCAACACAGTACTGTAAAGCAATTATCCTCTAAATAAAAACAAATAAATTTTTTAAATAATAAAAAGAATACTGGATATTTGAAAGTCCCAATCAGGCCACATAAACTGCAAAAGCAAGCAAAATTATTTAGAAATAGTTCTTACTTAAAGATTTTTGTCTAGTGTTTTTTAAAGTTATAATTATTCTTGTTTGTACTAAAAGCATTACTTCACGGGGTTTGATTGTATCATACAGCAAACTTTTGTTACATACAAAATATACAATATTTTTAAATTGTCCATATGATATGCATTTTATGGCAATCATAGACTACTAGCCCATGTTGCATGAACTGTATTAAGTTCCTAACAAGGTGGAATCATAGATCTGGAAGAAATCCCAAGTAAGCAAATGGTTCAGCCTGCTCCATGCAGGTGGACCAACCAGTCTCCTGTAAGAGGCGATGGTGGTCTCTGCACATTTAGAGATCTCTCCATAAGGCACCCTCTGAAGGGCAGAGGAAGGGAGACTCCAATAGGGCAGCTGATGGCCCACTGTTGGCTTCAAGGCTGTTGAGTAGGTTGAGCAGACTTGTCCCCAACACAGTCTTATTGGAGGAGGCCTGTCCTTGTTCCTTTTGTGGGAGAGTTTTTGCCTCATCCTAAACAGCCTGGGTCACTGCCTGGAGCCTAGGTTTACTGAATGGGGGAAACCAGGTTTGGCCCTGTGGACCAAGCTGTCCAAAAGTAAGGCACCAACTAGGGAATCACGGCAACTGGCAGACTAGACTTCAGCACCTGTGAATGAATGAGGTCAGCTGTGGAGGTGTGTGCCTTTGAGTTCCTCTTACAGTTGGGTTAGAAGGCCATGGTGGCAGACACAGCATCAGGCAGAGACAGCAGAAGTGCATGGACCACAGCAGTGGGCACGCCTCCCGGACAGAACTGCTGTTGGGTGAACCCAGTTAGCAAGCCAAGCGCACCTAAAGGCCTGTCTACAGAACATAGAGATGCCCTCTCACTGTACCAACTGTGTTAAAACCTGTTGGATTCTAACTTATGGAGGTGACTAAGTGAGCATGGAGAGGTTGATGCCGTTGAAAGAAGAATTTCTTACATCTTCTGAAGGAAATGGGGCACACGGGGGCATGTGGAGAAGCATCAGGCTTGGTCAGAGCAGAAGCAGGAGTGGGGAGACCACAGACCACAACCTTTACTGGGGTTTCCCTGGGAAAGGCAAGGTTTAGGGTTAGCTTAAATAATTCGAGCATGGGCTTCAAAGTGTAGGGGCTGTCCCTGGTTGTCTGGTACGCAGCCCTGGGTTGATACAGAGCTAGAGAAATACTGGCTTGGTGTGTGAGAGTTAAATAAAGGAGGTGGTTGGGTATATGCATTTGGGATTGGGTGGGGGGTTTGTGGCATGAATTTCACACCCGCCCCCTGCCAAAAGCTGGACCACAGTGGAAATGGGAACAACTTTGGCTGTTCATCTGGCCCTGGGATGGCTGACTGCCAAGTGGACAAACACAGAATCTAAGCGAACACAATCACAACACTTTAATATACCCCATTGTTTTGCCCTTTGGGAGCCTCTTTTTTCACATGTATGTATTTCTTTGGCTGCACTGGGTCTTAGTTGCATCATGCGGGATGTAGTTCTCTGACCAGAGGCCGAACCTGGGCCGCTTGCACTGGGAGCCTGGAGGCTTAGCCACTGGACTGCCAGAGAAGTCCCTTTGGGAACATCTTTATTTTCTGGGCCTACGAGGTGATCCAGACACCTCCTGCATTTTCCCTGCTCTACCCCTAGAAGCAGCTGCCTTTTCAAGGATCCCAGGTTGCTTTTATCGGAGCATGGTATTGGAAACCAAGTGGTCAATGCTGGTCCTCAGTACTGCGTCTTTAGTAGCGAGTTCTTGCCACTGAGGTGCCATTGTTTCCGGGTCCTCTGATGAGACAAGCCAGGAAATACATGTGTGTGCATAAACCCAAGGATACACATGCATACTCCTTTTTAAAAAAAATATTTATCCGGGTGTGTTGGGTCTTGGCTGTGTTGCAGAATCTCTCGTTGCGATGCTTGGATTCTCTAGTTGTGGCGTGCGGGCCCGGGAGTTGCGGTGCCCAGGATCCAGAGCACGTGGATTCAGTAGCCACGGCACGCACGTTTAATTGCTCTGTGGCATGTGGCATCCTAGCTTCCCAAACAGGGATCAAACCCTATATTGCAAGGCAGATTCCTAACCACTGGACCACCAGAGAAGTCCCACACGCGTATTTCTAATTATCTGTATCTACCTATCATCTCTCTGCCTATATTAAACTAAACATGAATTCATACTGATGCCTCCAAAACTATTTCAGAACCATGGGGTTCATTCTAGATTTCCCCCTTGTTTATCTGTAACTTTTTTTTTTTCTTTGACAGTGAGAAACCTGGCTCAGGTCTACCCAAACCACCACTGATAATAATGAATCAATTTTGAATGAAGATAGAAAATAAAGCAGCAACGGGCTCTTCATAACAACTGTCCACACTAACCGCCACTCTGCTGTGATGTGGCGGAGAATGCGGGTCCTGGAGTCAGCCCCCTGGGTGTGAGTTCCAGCTTTGTCACTTAAGAGCCATGTTGGTGGTGGACAAACCAGTTAAGCGATCTGTCTCAGCTTCCTCCCCTCTCAAAAGGATTCACGAAAGGACAGAGCTCACAGGGCTGATGGAAGAGAAAAGAAGCTCACAGAAGAAAAGCACTTAGAATAGAACCCGGCTCATGGTACATGCTCAGTAATTAACTTTTTAAAAAAAGCATATACCAGAAGATTTATTTGACCAAAATCTCCAATAGCCAAGAGTGACCTGACGACTTCCAATTTTGAGTGTTTTGCAAATATGATTCATAAATCAATCTAATACAAAAAAAAAGTCACTTCAGTATGGAAAATCTTCAGTGGTTTAATATTTGTTCAAGATGAATCAATGCATTCCTCTGCAGCAAACTCTTTAACCATAACTTCTCCAAATTACACATCATTCCTTTAGCGTGCTGTCATGATATCTACTTTCAATCCTCTTTTATCATTATTACTGTTTTCCACTGGACTTATTTCCTTTTCACTGAGAAAGTTGAATTTTTTTTTTTTTTACTTGAAGTCTGATCTTCCTTCAGGTCTGAAGTTTTTATTTTATTATGTACTAATCCATCACTTTAATATTCCCAATGAGAAAGTAGCACCTGGGTATTTGTATGCAACCTTGACATTTTAGGAATATTTTAAATCTCTGCACTGGCAGTTTCTTTAAAAATGTAAAAAATATCTGAAATATTTAGCCTTCGCAAAGATATAAAAGACATGTCTTGAATTTATCATTCAGATATATCTTATTTGAGCATTATAGCTGCTCTGTAGACAGCCTGTACTTTTTCCTCTAAAGTTCACAGCTGCTGCTGCTGCTGCTATTGGTTCATAATTAAACAAGGTCTTGTATAGTCAGGCAAAATCAAAATATTATAGAACTGGAGACAACATGCAAAGTCGATCACAGCAATACTTACAAAACTCACTTAGTCTAAGGAGTAACGTGGATGGAATTTATTCAAGAGAAGCTCAGGACTATTGTTAAACTCACAGATTCCCCCACCCGCCGTCTCCAGGAGAGTCTTATGCAAATCGGACCTGAGTCTGCAAATCAGACTTTTTTTTTTTTTTTAATTTTATTTTTAAACTTTACACAATTGTATCAGTTCCGCCAAACATCAAAATGAATCCGCCACAGGCACACATGTGCCCCCATCCTGAACCTTCCTCCCTCCTCCCTCCCCACACCATCCCCCGGGCCATCCCAGCGCTCCAGCCCCAAGCATCCAGCATCAGCATCGAACCCTGACTGGCATCCCGCCTCAGCCTTCAGAATGGGAGAAAATAATAGCAAATGAAGCAACTGACAAACAACTAATCTCAAAAATATACAAGTAACTCCTACAGCTCAACTCCAGAAAAATAAATGACCCAATCAAAAAATGGGCCAAAGAACTAAATAGACATTTCTCCAAAGAAGACATACAGATGGCTAACAAACACATGAAAAGATGCTCAACATCACTCATTATCAGAGAAATGCAAATCAAAACCACTATGAGGTACCATTTCACACCAGTCAAATGAGATTTTTTAACAAGAGTTCCAGGTGATGTTCTTCACCAGGTACATTCAGAAACACTGATTTTAATCCAAGATCCTGATTTTGTAAGGAAACGAGTCCCAGGGAAAAGTTCCCCACCACCAGCCCCCACTTCCATCCACCCACCCAGGGTTTGGGAAGCGCCTCCTCCTGTGTTGAAAGTATGTTGAAAGTTTGGGGACAGTGAGCTGTTGCTATGCATGGCCGGTGGAGTTGCAACCGGTGGGTATAGCTTTTCAGACAGACGGTTTGGCAATACATGTCAAAATATTAAACGTGCTTTATCTTTTGATCCTATAATTCCAGATGAAAACGGAATTTCTGAAATTGTCACTCAGACCACTTGCATCAGAAGCAGCTGTTGAGGTTGTGGATTTCATCATCCCATGTCAATCGACTGAGTCATACATAACCTCTGGGAGCGGGACCCTGTAGTCTGCATTTTTAACAAGGTTACCAAGAGATGAACAAGATTCACTGAAGCTTGGAGAAATGCTGCCCTTACAGGTGTGAGGGTCAGAGTCCTAGCCCGGGGGGAGATGCGGGCATCCACACAGAGGGGTAGTTCCCCCCACCCCCGGCATGGGACATGGAACATCAGAGCCCAAGGAGGGTAAGAGAAGTGTGTGCTTGGATGGGGAGGAAGATGGGCAACACAAGGATGCTGTCCTCAGGGGGCGGCCCTGGTGTGGGAGCCCTCCGAGGGGAGGGGGAAGGCCAGGCCTGAGGCATGCAGGCCACGTGGGGGCGGGTGGTACCATCAGGGAAGGCACCGCTGCAGCCTTGTCGGTCACATTCCCGAGTGTTGATTACATACATAAATACAGTGAGGACAGGAGAGTCCGTTTTCTCCCAGGTCGAGAAGGGAGTGAACAAACACGAAAAGGAAAGAAGACTGGAGTGAATGCTGTGATGCTGGGTGTGATGTGAAGGAATTCCTGTGACCAAGAAAGAGATATGCATGGAAACATGTCCACTAGGAGGGCTGGGGTGGCCCTCCTAGAGTGATGAGTTCATCTAAGTGCCCAAATGCCAGTTTATAAATACCGTTCCTTGCCCACAAAAAGGAACTGGGTGGGGTCCCTGGAGAAATAGCGGAGTCGGGCTCTGGGGCTGAGAAAGGATGAAAGGAGCCTGGAAAGTCTTCTTGTGCCAGAAAACAAGGAAGTGCTCAAAGAAAGATGGAGCTACGTCAGAGGACACAGGAAACAGACCACAGGAGCTCCCGTCCTCGGCCAAATCTAAGACAATTTGAGCATAAAAAAAAAAAAAAAAAAAAACAAAAAAAAAAAAAAAAAAAAAAAAAAAAAAAAAAAAAAAAAAAAAAAAAAAAAAAAAAAAAAAAAAAAAAGAAAAAGCACTAC
>NW_011494622.1:3006020-3011010 GCF_000754665.1 Bison bison bison
GAGGGAGGAAAAAAAAAAAAAAAAAAAAAAAAAGATGGTGTAGTCGCCAAGAACTCAGGGGAGGGGAGCATGGGTACAGAGTCTGGGGAAGATGGGTGTCCTGGAGATGGATGGTCGTGATGGTTGCAGAACACTGTGAATGTACTGAGGGCCCCTAAACTGTACACTTAAAAATGACTAAAATAGCAAGCGCTGTATTTATTTTGGCATAAAAATGACGGAATGGAGAATAACACACAGAATAAAAAATAATCCATAGGTCCCTAATGATCAACATTTAAAAAAAAAAATGACAATAAGAAGGGCAAAAAGAGATAGGAAAAGGTCTTCACATAAAATGCTGGCTGAGGGACTTTCCTGGTGGTCCAGTTGTTAAGAATCTGCCTTGCAATTCAGGGGATGCAGGTTCGACCCCAAGTCGGGGCAACTCACCCCTCAACTAGAGAGGCCATTTGCCACACTACTGTGCCCGAGCACTGCAGAACCTGTGCTCTGCAACTAGAGAAAAGCCTGTGCACCACAACAAAGAGCCAGCGTGAAGATTTAAAAAATAAAATGAAAACAGAGCCAGATTTTAAAAGCTGGCTGATAAATGCAAGGGAAACACACACCATTTTGGAACCATCAGTGTAATAACTGATATATGTAAGCATGGAAAAAAGAAAGCTGAGCACAGAAGAATTGATGCTTTTGAACTGTGGTGTTGGAGAAGACTCTTAAGAGTCCCTTGCACTGCAAGGAGTTCCAACCAGTCCATCCGAAAGGAGATCAGTCCTGCATATTCATTGGGAGGACTGATGCTAACGCTGAAACTGCAATCCTTTGGCCACCTGATGAAAAGAACTGACTCATTTGAAAAGACCATGATGCTGGGAAAGACTGAAGGTGGGAGGAAAAGGGGACAACAGAGAATGAGATGGTAGATGGCATCTCAAACTCAATGGACATGAGTTTGAGTAAACTCTGGGCGTCGGTGATGGACAGGGAGGCCTGGTGTGCTGCAGTCCATGGGGTCACAAAGAGTCAGACACGACTGAGCGACTGAACTGAACTGACCGAAGCCTGGATCTTGGATAAATGCCAAATCCAGAGGGTGAGAGGTTTGTTTGGGAAAAGGATATGCACGTAGGCTCCAAGTATCACCTCACAGATGGTTACTCGTTACCGAGGAGAAGAGGCCTTTACACGGGTATCACATGGACACCTGTCAGACACCACCTTGGGTGACTTGGTCATGCACCGGACCGATGAGGACGTCAGAGGTCTCCTGATGTGATGAGGTGGGAAATATGAACCTAACCGTGGCGTTTTCTTGACAAGACTTTTCATCTGAATCTTGAGGAAATCATGAAAAACCAGACTGGGAGATATTCTGCAAAACTGCTAGCCTAAACTCTTTTCACTGTCATAGAAGAATTTTTAAAGAATAAAAACCAGGAAGGGGACTTCTCTGGCGGTCCAGTGGTTAGTCTTAACCACCCCCTGATCCCTAAGCTAAGATCCCACGTGCCTTGGGGCCAAAAACCCAGAACATAAACAACAGAAACCATGTTGTAACAAATTCAAAAAAGTCTTTAAAAATGGTCCACATAAAAAAAAAAATCTCAGAAAAAGAAAAAGCAGAAGGATGTTCAAGATTAAAGGAAATGAAAGAGACAGGACAATTCAGTGCCACACGACGTCCTTGACTGCATCCTGTTTTTTCTTAAAAAAAAAAAAAAAAAGCTATACAGGACATTTTAGGGTAATCAGGGAGATTTGGGCATGGACTGCATGTTAATTAATACTAATTATATCAATTTTAACTAGAGGAGGTTGATAATAATGCTATGGCTATGGCAGAGAATGTCCTTATTTTTACTTTCATGTCCTTATTTTTACTTTTATTCATGGTTGAATAAAAAAAAATCTTTACCTGTATCTATAGACAGAGAAATAAAAGTAATGTGGCAACATGTTATTATCTCCTGGTGAATCTAGAAGACAGTTACCTAGGTATTCATTTTATCATGCTCTCAATTTTTCTACAGTTTTCACATTTTTCAAAATAAAAAGAATCCAACTGTCTTGGGCATGTCTTAAGAAGTAAATGGCTCCAATTTCTTATTGTTTAAATATTAAAATAACACTATTACAACAGTAATAACAATATTCCACATATTTAAAGACATAAAAACAGGAACTTCCCTGGAGGTCTTTATATGAATGAAATCTTTCCGAACAAATTATTTCGTTTCTTGCTTCTTTTGTTGTGGTTGTTCAGTCACCCAGTCAGGTTCATCTGTTTGCAACCCCATGGGCTGGAGCACGCCAGGCCTCCCTGTCCCTCACCATCTCCTGGAGTTTGCCCAAGTTCATGTCCACTGCATCAGTCTTGCCATCCAGCCATCTCATCCTCTGATGCCCTCTTTTCCTTCTGCCCTCAATCTTTCCCAGCATCAGGGACTTTTCCAATAGTCAGTCAGCTGTTCGCAACAGGTGACAAAAATACAGAAGCCTTAGCTTCAGCATCAGTTCTTTTTAGTGTAACTATAGTTGATCCTTTTATCATCACTCTATTGCGTTGTTTAAACAAACCACATGATATATTTATCCACAGTCTTTATCAGACATTTGCATGCTTCACTTTTGGGCTATTGTAAATAATAAGCCCTAAACATTCTGGTACATGGATCTGACGCATGTATGTGTGAATTTCTCTAGGGATACACCTGGGAACGGGATCAGTAGGTCATAGGATGTGTGGGTATCCTCCATTTTCTTAGATACGGCCAAAATGTGTCTGTAGCAATCTACATTCCCACCCATCACTGATGACAATTCCTGTTGCTCCACATACTTACCAACACCTGACATTATTACATTTAGGTTTTTGCCAATGCAGTGGCCACATGGACAGAGGAGCCTGGTGGGCTACAGTCCATGGGGTCACAAGAGTCGGACACGACTTATCGACTAAACCACCACCACCACCAGCTGCATGAGTATTTCTCATTGTGGTTTTAGTTTTCATTTCACTGGCTCTTAATGATGTTGGGCACCTTTCCACATGTTTATTGGTAAAATCTATTTCCTTGAACATGCTTTATTACACAGACCTTTTTTTCCTCTTTATTCACTTTGAAAATCCACAAATCAAATGAATTTGGGAGATTATATTGTAGTTAATTTCTCAAAGCCAAATTTACAGCATTGAGTCAACATCAGGAAGTCAAGAACTAAGAGGAAGAAAGAAGATGAAGTGGGGAAAAAGAGATTGATCAATAATAAGTAGAAAAGAAAGATTTTAGTGAAAAATCCAGAGGGATAGGAAAGGAGATATAAAATTGTTTTAAAAGATAGGGATGAGGGAATACAATCCCATCGTTTATTTTATTTATTTACTTATTGGCCCTGCTGTACAGCACTTGTGATCTTGGTTCCCTGACCAGGATCGAACTCAAGCCCCCTGCATTGGAAGCTGGGAGTCCAAGATCCCATCTTTTAAAGCTGTTTTTCGTGGATTATAAAGTTGGAATGGGGGGAAAATGCACATTAAAGATGGTAAAAGAAAAATGGAAATTTACATTATTTTATTATGTAAGGAAGAATGTAAACAGATATTTATTCTACCAGTCTACCCCACAGAGCATATAAGAGGTCCTTTCTGAGCGCCTCACACATACAAACATGTCATTTGAACGTTTGTTCCTCTGTGCTAATAAGACAGCTATTAAATGTTTCCTATCATTTTAGCAATCACGGGGTTTGCTCAATGTGGCTCTCCATCTGCAGTGAAACAGGTAAAATCTAACCCGTTTCATGCTTACTACTGAACAATCGTTGCTGCCTAAGGTGTTGGTATCGTAATTAACGGGAAGGGAAGTGGCTGTGGTAACTGAGCTTTCTGGTTTGGCCTGGCACTGGGAATTCTTAAAAGGTCATATGCCTCTCTTTTTTTTTTTTTTTCAAAATTTTTATGTTTTGGCTGCACTACTTGGTTCCCTTACCAGTGACTGAACCCACACCTCCTGCACTGGATCACCTGGGAAGTCCCTCATATACCTGTCTTTTTAAGGACTGTCTAGACAATAACGGCATCCGGTCCCATCACTTCATGGGAAATAGATGGGGAAACAGTGTCAGACTTTATTTTTGGGGGCTCCAAAATCACTGCAGATGGTGATTGTAGCCATGAAATTAAAAGACACTTAATCCTTGGAAGGAAAGTTATGACCAACCTAGATAGCATATTCAAAAGCAGAGACATTACTTTGCCAACAAAGGCCCGTCTAGTCAAGGCTATGGTTTTTCCAGGGGTCATGTATGGATGTGAAAGTTGGACTCTGAAGAAAGCTGAGCACCGAAGAATTGACACTTTTGAACTGTGGTGTTGGAGAAGACTCTTGAGAGTCCCTTGGACTGCAAGCAGATCCAACCAGTCCATTCTGAAGGAGATCAGCCCTGGGATTTCTTTGGAAGGAATGATGCTAAAGCTGAAACTCCAGTACTTTGGCCACCTCATGTGAAGAGTTGACTCATTGGAAAAGAATCTGATGCTGGGAGGGATTGGGGGCAGGAGGAGAAGGGGACGACAGAGGATGAGATGGCTGGATGGCATCACTGATTCAATGGACGTGAACTCCGGGAGTTGGTGATAGACAGGGAGGCCTGGCCTGCTGCGATTCATGGGGTTGCAAAGAGTCGGACACGACTGAGCGACTGAACTGAACTGAACTGATTCAGACAACAACGTTTAGGAACTGTGGATTAGGGTTACCTATTCATAATAAAAGAAGAGAAGTGAAAAGCAAAGGAGAAAAGAAAAGATATAAACATCTGAATGCAGAGTTTCAAAGAATAGCAAGAAGAGATAAGAAAGCCTTCTTCAGCGATCAATGCAAAGAAATAGAGGAAAGCAACAGAATGGGAAAGAGTAGAGATCTCTTCAAGAAAATCAGAGATACCAAAGGAACATTTCATGCAAAGATGGGCTCGATAAAGGACAGAA
>NW_011494622.1:3011110-3012725 GCF_000754665.1 Bison bison bison
AAGAAGAGATGGCAAGAATACACAGAAGAACTGTACAAAAAAAGATCTTCACAACCCAGATAATCACGATGGTGTGATCATTGACCTAGAGCCAGACATCCTGGAATGTGAAGTCTAGTGGGCCTTAGAAAGCATCACCACGAACAAAGCTAGTGGAGGTGATGGAATTCCAGTTGAGCTATTTCAAATCCTGAAAGATGATGCTGTGAAAGTGCTGCCGTCAATATGCCAGCAAATTTGGAAAACTCAACAGTGGCCACAGGACTGGAAAAGGTCAGTTTTCATTCCAATCTCAAAGGCAATGCCAAAGAATGCTCAAACTACCGCACAATTGCTCTCATCTCACACGCTAGTAAAGTAATGCTCAAAATTCTCCAAGCCAGGCTTCAGCAATACATCAACCGTGAACTTTCTGATGTTCAAGCTGGTTTTAGAAAAGGCAGAGGAACCAGAGATCAAACTGCCACCATCCACGGGATCATGGAAAAAGCAAGAGAGTTCCAGAAAAACAACTATTTCTGCTTTACTGACTATGCCAAAGCCTTTGACTGTGTGGGTCACAATAAACTGTGGAAAATTCTGCAAGAGATGGGAATACCAGACCACCTGACCTGCCTCTTGAGAAATCAGTATGCAGGTCAGGAAGCAAGTTAGAACTGGACATGGAACAACAGACTGGTTCCAAATAGGAAAAGGATTACATCAAGGCTGTATATTGCTGCTGCTGCTGCTAAGTCGCTTCAGTAGTGTCCGACTCTGTGCAACCCCAGAGACGGCAGCCCACCAGGCTCCCCTGTTCCTGGGATTCTCCAGGCAAGAACACTGGAGTGGGTTGCCATTTCCTTCTCCAATGTATGAAAGTGAAAAGTGAAAGTGAAGTCGCTCAGTCGTGTTCGACTCCTAGCGACCCCATGGACTGCAGCCTACCAGGCTCCTCCATCCATGGGATTTTCCAGGCAAGAGTACTGGAGTGGGGTGCAATTGCCTTCTTCGGCTGTATATTGTCACCCTGTTTATTTAACTTTATATGCAGAGTACATCATGAGAAACGCTGGACTGGAAGAAACACAAGCTGGAATCAAGATTGCTGGGAGAAATATCAGTAACCTCAGATATGCAGATGACACCATCTTTATGGCAGAAAGTGAAGAGGAGCTAAAAAGCCTCTTGATGAAAGTGAAAGTAGAGAGAGAAAAAGTTGGCTTAAAGCTCAACATTCAGAAAACGAAGATCATGGCATCCAGTCCCATCACTTCATGGGAAATAGATGGGGAAACAGTGGAAACAGTGTCAGACTTTATTTTGGGGGCTCCAAAATCACGGCAGATGGTGACTGCAGCCATGAAATTAAAAGACGCTTACTCCTTGGAAGGAAAGTTATGACCAACTTAGATAGCATATTCAAAAGCAGAGACATTACTTTGTCAACAAAGGTCCGTCTAGTCAAGCCTATGGTTTTTCCAGGGGTCATGTATGGATGTGAGAGTTGGACTGTGAAGAAGGCTGAGCGCCAAAGAATTGACACTTTTGAACTGTGGTGTTGGAGAAGACTCTTGAGAGTCCCTTGGACTGCAAGCAGATCCAACCAGTCCATTCTGAAGGAGATCAGCCCTGG
>NW_011494622.1:3012825-3018523 GCF_000754665.1 Bison bison bison
AGATCAGCCCTGGGATTTCTTTGGAAGGAATGATGCTATAGCTGAAACTCCAGTACTTTGACCACCTCATGTGAAGAGTTGACTCATTGGAAAAGACTCTGATGCTGAGAGGGATTGAGGGCAGGAGGAGAAGGGGACGACAGAGGATGAGATGGCTGGATGGCATCACTGACTCAATGGACGTGAGTCTGAATGAACTCCGGGAGTTGGTGATGGACAGGGAGGCCTGGTGTGCTGTGATTCACGGAGTCGCAAAGAGTCGCTCACGACTGAGCGACTGATCTGATCTGATTTATAATAACTCATAGAGATAGAGATGTTATTCAACACTTCGGATGCAGAAAAGCAAAAACAAAAAAGTCACTAGCTCGATCTAGGGGGAAAAAAGTTCTCTTTATTTATAAGTTCTGGTTTATATTATCCCTGATCTCCTGGAGAGACAGGGGATATTAAAATATTAAAAACCAGTTCCTCTTGTCCTACACATGAGTCGACTCAATAGCTTAACGATAAAGGTTATAACAATAATTCATTCAGAGATGTATTACACACTAGTAACGAATTCTTACACACATCCTTCAAAATGGAGACCACATTTTACAAAGAAATAAACTAAATCATATCAAATTACTGAAGAGTTCTAGGCGAAACACAGGATTACAGATGGGTTATTTAATTCTATTAGACTTGGATATTTCCTTCCCAAGACTTAGTCCCAAATCCTTAGCCCTTTACAGAATTTTTGGATGGGCAACATTCAATAATACACTCGCAGTCCTGACCTTTTGAGTCTTGACCTTTAACTCTCTCCTGGAGTATCTCTAATTTCTAAAAATCAAAGCCCATATCAGATCCCCTTTTGGACTTCCTCATGTATTTCAGCTATTTGAGTCTCTCCTGATGGCCTAAAATCTTGGAATCCGACCAGGTTCCTCCTTCTGGTCTAGTCGCCTCTTAATCTAATCAGGAGCAAATTCTTGCCGGATCATTGCTTTTCATGCCCTCCTCACTTTATTCCTAATCCAGGCTTTTATCTCTCTCATACCTATACTGTCACGCCAGCCTCCTAACTAGACGGCTCCAGCCGTCTTGGGTCCTTGCACGCCAGATTCAGCCTGGAGTCTCCAGCACCCATGTCCTTCCGTAAGCCCGCTGGCCCTGCCACGCTGGTCCATTTTGGAATCACGTCCTCCCATCTCAACGCCATCCATTTGCCTTACCGATCATTTTCGTCATGTATACCGCCTTGATGAGACCTTCCTTTCCGACAGCCCCCACTCGCTTCATTTACTGTCTGCATGCTCCCCTTGACTCTAAGGAAGCATACACGAGACTGTGTTCTTTAAATTTTATGACTGGCTCCATCTCCAATGAAGTTAGCAAGAAAAAAAAAAGCTGTTTTTCATGGATTATAAAGTTGGACTGGGGAAAAATGCAAACTAAAGATGGCGAAAGGAGAATGGAACCTTATTTTTTTTTCATTATGTAAGAAAGAATGTAGATGAATTCCTTACAAGCAAGCGTCTTTTGCACCTTACTTTTTTTCCAGTATATGTATATATACTGGATTAAAAAGAATCCTGGGCATCCTTCCTTATCAGCAAACAAATTTTTACGCAATGCTTTTTAAGTGCCCGCTGACTATGGATAATTCATTTGTTTAGTCCCTTAATGACGGACACTGGTGATTCTTCCAGCTTTGCTATTATGAGCATGCTACAATGCACATTCTTGCATATCTAGGGGAACCATCTATAGGTAAAGTAGTAGCCCTGAGGGACTCACTGGTGGTCCAGTGGTTGAGGATCCACCTGCCAGTATAAGGGACAGAGATTCTTTCCCTGGTTTGGGAAGGGTCCACATTCCTCGGGGCAACCAAGCCTGTGTGCCACCCCTACTGATGCCTGCCTGCACTGCACCAAGAGAAGCCGCCACAATGAGAAGAGCAGCAGAGAGCAGCCTCCACTCTCCGCAACTGAGAAAGTCCTGGCGCAGCAACAAAGACCCAGTGCAGCCAAAACTAAGTAATTTCACATATCGTGGAACTAGGATTGCTAAATATGTATACATACTGGACTAAAAACATATATTTCAATTTGGATAGATATAACGAATTCTCTGCTGAAATAATTTTCACTCTCCACTCTCATTTTTGATACCACTCAATTTCCTGCCACCCAGGATCTGGACATTGACATGGGAGCTTTGTTTAATGGCAGCTCATCCCCACCGACTATCAGTATTGGAGAACATTGCAAAGCTGGGAGAAAAGGGAATTGAAGGCCAGAAAACCGGAATAATCTGGGATCTGGGGCAAGAGACAGACAGCATCATCCTTCTGAACTGGAACCAAACGAAATCTAAATGTATCACCTATAAAATAGTGGATAATCTTCATGTTGATTTTATTTTTAGAGATGTGAATATAAACAAAATGAAGCATCATCGTCTTAACCCCTAGGAACTCTCTGAAGGGGTGGTACTAGGTAAACTGAGTGAAATCAGAACAGCAGTGTGAAAACTTGATCGAGACTAAACCCTGCAGAGGAGCGACTTTCCTTTCTATCATCCGAACTGCTTTCGTGTGACCAAATGTTCCCTGTGCCACCCAGTGGGGGAGAAGAAGTGAGTTTGTCTCTTAAATGCTTTCGAGTTTTGTTGTCTATTTAGGGTCCCTTTTTGAAGTCCTGGGCTTCCCTAGTGGCACAGCTGGTAAAGAATCCACCTACAGTGTGGGAGACCTGGGTTCAACCCCTGGGTTGGGAAGATTCCCTGGTGAAGGGAACAGCTATCCACTCCAGTATTCTGGCCTAGAGAATTCTACGGACTGTATAGTCAGTCCACAGGGGTAGCAAAGAGTCGGACTAGACTGAGCCACCTTCACTTAAGTCTTAGATTTATGGAACAATAAACAACCATTGACAGCTGTGTGCTATTTTGGATTCCCCATCCATTTTAGAAGTTGGGTAAGAATACTAACTTATCTGAAAGCTTATCAAATTTGAAATTAACCGAGAAGTATCATGCAGTAGTTTATCCCAGTGAAACAAACTAAATTGTGGCCATGGCAGAGTGTGTCACTTTTTTCTCTAATAGCAGGATGCAGACATTTTAAATATAAAACATGTTTTCTGTTTAGGGGAGGGAAGCATATCAGAAGCAAGGTTTAAAGAATGGCTTGGCTGGGTTGCCAGATGATGTTATTGTTAATAGTATACCATGACACAAGTCCCTGGTGGCTCAGAGGTTAAAGCGTCTGCCCGCAATGCGGGAGATGCGGGAGATGCGGGTTTGATCCCTGAGCTGGGAAGATCCCCTGGAGAAGGAAATGGCAACCCACTCCAGTATTCTTGCCTGGAGAATCCCATGGAGGGAAGAGCCTAGTAGGCTACAATCCACAGGGTCGCAAAGAGTCGGACACGACTGAGCTACTTCACTTTCACTTTCACTTTACCGTGACACAAATTTTGACCATGGTAATGGGCCAATTTAGAGCAATCATGGTGGAGAGATTTGACAGAATGTGGTCCACTGGAGAAGGGAATGGCAAACCACTTCAGTATTCTTGCCTTGAGAACCCCATGAACAGTATGAAAAGGCAAAATGATAGGATACTGAAAGAGAAACTCCCCAGGTCAGTAGGTGCCCAATATGCTACTGGAGATCAGTGGAGAAATCTGATGCTGGGAGGGATTGGGGGCAGGAGGAGAAGGGGACGACAGAGGATGAGATGGCTGGATGGCATCGCTGACTCGATAGACGTGAGTCTCAGTGAACTCCGGGAGTTGGTGTTGGACAGGGAGGCCTGGCCTGCTGCGATTCATGGGGTTGCAAGGAGTCGGACACGACTGAGCGACTGATCTGATCTGAAAACAAAGCTCCTTCACTCAGTAGCGTGAGAGATTAGTTTTAGTCCTATCTTTTTCCCAGCATTCAGAAGTATAACCTTAAGCTTACACACTAGGATGGCCCATCTCACCTGGAATAGGGCAAAGCTTGCCCTGTGGGATCACTTCCTGAGGAATGGAGTGAGGCTGAACAAGGGGAGCAAGCGGGGTCTTCCCTTTGTCATCGGTGAAGCCTGGCTTCCTGGGTGTACACAAGGAAGACCTAGAAAGATACGGAAAGTGAATTCATCTTGGATGGCTACCTTCCCTGCCTCCTGCACCCTCGGGTAGCTCCTGAGTGCAATCCTCTGTCTCTAGAGTGTCTTATGGTAAAAGTTTCTACTCAGATGCTCCAGGTACGGATACAACCCCGCTAAGGCCCTCGCCCGAGAAGGCAGGTCCAGTCCTCACCACGAAGCTGTTCCAAGCCCCTGAGCCTCCATCCTTACTCTGCGGGACCAACCTCCTCCTCCTCGGAGATGGACCACTGACGCCCCGAAGACCTAGAGGACCAAAGGCCGTCCCCCACCTCCAAGGCGGCTGCCACACTAACGGGGGCAGCTCCGCGCCCTGGGGAACCTCAATTAACTTGACCTCCTTACCCGTGGGTGAATCCAGGAGGGGAGGCGGACGCAGCTGCAAACCCCCCACCCCCACCCCGAAAGCCCTTGCTGTGCGCTGTGTCCCGCGCAAGGTGGGAAAAAGTCTACGTATAAGGCGGCAGGATTAAGTGAATTCACACCTAGTGGTGAAGGACTGATCCCCGGGGTCTTTCTTCCTTGATTCCCGCCCGCCCCGTCCCCCCCACTATAAAAGCAGCTGCTCAGTAACCCGGAAGACTCTGAATGGTGGGGACGGTGGTGCAGGCCGGGCTGGAGAAGAGTTGGGGGACTGGGAGGCTCCCTCCGAGACGGAAGGGCTGGGGGACGGGGGGCGCAAATGCTGTGGGTCTGGGCCCTGCCAGGCCTGCTGCCCGTGGCCCCGTCCAGCCCGGAGCCCGACGTCCGGGCCGACCAGGACGTAGTAGCTGCTGAATAAATACTTGTGGAATGAGAGAAAGTCCGCGTTCCTTCCCGGACACGTCCAGGGGCCGGGCCGCCGCGGTTTCCTTCCAGCGCGCTCGCCCACACCTCCCCGGGCGGCGGCTGGGCTCAGGGCCGGGGACTTCCCGGGGCGGGGGCGGACGGAAGGCGCTGGATGCCCGGGGCGGGCACGTCCAGCGCCGGGCCCCGTGGGCCGAGCGGACGTGGACGACGACCAGGGCGGGGTGGTCAGCCGCTTCTCCGGGTTTGGCCCGAGTCCTCCCGGCGGGGCCCCCCAGGTGGCAGGGCGGGTCGCGGCGCTCTGGACCTCGGGACTCGCTTTCGCTGTCCGCCGCGAGGCCCGCGGGGCCCTCAGAGCTCGCAGGTCCCGAAGGGCCGGGCGCCCTTGCAGAGGCCCCCGGACGCGCTTTCCGGCGCCGGCGGGGCTTTTCACACTTTCTACCCCACCCCTCGCCCCGGGAACCGCCCGGGGAACCAAGAGCGGGTGCGGAGCGCCGCGCGGGGGACCCTTTTGTGCCCTCGCTGTTCGCTGGGACCTTTTGCTTCCGAAGGGAGCCTCCCCACATCCCCTTCCTCTCGGGGAAAGTCTTGTAGTTTCCCTGGAAGTCGCAAAGAGGTGGAAGGAGAGGGCTGCTGGGCGCTCTCTCGTTAATTTTCCGTCCCGAAACTCGTAAAAAAATAAATAAATAAACCCCAAGCGTTCGGTCGTAGGGAGACTTTGAGGGTCCGGAGGAAGCAGCGAGCCGTGCATTCCTTCGTCCGCCTGCC
>NW_011494622.1:3018782-3019250 GCF_000754665.1 Bison bison bison
GGCGCCCAGGCCCGCGCGCAGAGCCGGGGAACGGCAGGGTTAGCCCTGGAATGTGGCGGCGAGGATGTGCATGCAGATGAGCCGGGCGGGGGGGAGGGGCGGGGCGATGGGCGGGGCGGGCCCGGAGGCGTGGTGAGGGCGGGTACGGGGTGTGGCGAGGGGCGGGTGCATGCTAATTTGACGCAAATGAGAAGCCCAGTCGCCGCCGCTCCGCCGAGCTTCCCGGATCCGAGCCCAGACGGCGGCGGCTCGGGCAGCCTGGGCGCCGCGACCCTCGGCGGCCGTAGAGGGACGGGGAGGAGGAGGAGGAAGAGGCGGAGGCTGCGGCGGCGATCGCGAGGAGGAGGAGGCGGAGGAGGGTTCGCTCGCCCGCTCCGACGCAGACATGGTGGACTGATCCCCGGCGGGGGCCGAGAGCAGGGTTTCCTGAGACGCCCTCCAGTCCCCTCGCGTGGCCCCCGCCACAGC
>NW_011494622.1:3019602-3032742 GCF_000754665.1 Bison bison bison
TCGGAGCCCGCCTCCGCCCGGAGTTGACCAGATGGAGGCTAGAGGGCACACACGGCCTGGGTGGCGGGGCGGGGCTCGGGGCCTCCCGAAGGAGGAAGGCCCGAGCGCCAGGTTGGGGGTGACCCACTGGCTAGGCCACCTGTGGCATCTCTGAGGGCCGTTCTTGGCTTCCAGCCTCGAGTGCACTTTCTTGACCCGGGGCGTGCCCGCAGGCAGGCCGGAGGCCCGGGGCGTGTAGGGGGTCCGGGCACCCTTCCCCGCTGGACCCAGGTGGTGGGTGCAATTGACTTTGCCCCTCAGATTCTGCAGACGCGTGTTTGGGGGTTTGCTGCCTGGTGTTTATCGTCACCTGAATACTTGAACTGCCTCCCAGATCTTGAAAAGGCAGATTCTGTTTTGAAATAAGAAGTGGTGACATGAACCATAGAACTGAACCTTGATTATTGAGGAACTGGCGGACTTGAGCTTAGCATGTGTTCCTGTAAGTTTTTAACACACTTTTTATTCCTGCTCAGAACCAAAGAGGAAAAACATAACATTCTAAGAAGTTTAGGAGCTGAAGTTTAAGTTAGTTCACAAACATTGTTTCTCTCTTCCATCTTTCTTTTCACCCTTAAAAAGAAAATGTATCATAGTTAGATTTTTAGAAGAATCATAGGAAAGATTTCTAATAGTAAATTTGTAAACTATTAAGGAAATATTCCTGCTTATAAATTTAAATAATATACCATTAGGGAAAATTCCAAATCTTGGATGGTTATCATTTCTGAATTTTCTTTCCACCTTTGTGTGTTATTCATACTTTATGTTCTCAGTTACTTTTATCCTAAGAATATTGTTTTTGAATGCTATTAAAGAGCAGTTATAAGAAAGTCACAAGTGGCATTATAAATTTATGGAGCAATCCTTGTTAAATTATCCATGAAGGTATCAGTTTAGGTTTCCCTCTTGAAATGAGAAAAGACACCTGTGCTGAGGTCACGTCTTGCTCCAGCCTGGTTGCCTGTTGCTGGCTTGATGAAAGTTATGACAAGCATCACACCTTCACAGTTTCTCCAGGCGTGTTAGCTGTTGTCATAAACTTCACGCTCCAAGCCAGTTATTGCACTTTGAAACTACTTAACAGATAGTAAATGTCAGTGATGATGGTGTTCACCTAACAGTGGCTTTTAAGGCACCTGTATAAATACTTGACTTTAACAGTCGTAGGGTCATTCTTTCTGCTTTCTGATACTTGGAGTTTCAGGTTATTGCAACTTCAATGCATTCTTGAAATATTTAGGCATTTGAGATTCTCTTCTGCTTCAGTTTACACTATTTGTCAATATCATCTCTCTTGTGTTTACTAATAAGGACTACAAGACTATGTAATGCCTGGGTAAAGCAAATAGAAAGTGAAGTAAAATTATATGGCTTGGCTTATCTTTATCACCACTTCTTAAACAAGTTAAGCATGTCTTTTACTTTAAATTGTTAATGGATTAACAATTATCATGAACTCTGTTTTCAGGAAATGTGTAACCACTTCATTTGATGGGGACAAACAGTTTTGACTAAGGTGATTTGTTATTATTTCAGTTTTCCTTGAAGCTGTTGTACCTTTAAGTATTTATAAATCTGACTGGTTATAAATATTTCTGGATTTCAATAATAAGAGTTTTAAAGATACTCTGCAAGATCCGAGTCAGAGCTGATATACTTAGTTTAAATTTGGTTGTGTTTTCTTTTAGGGCAGTGAAGTGTCTATACAGTCTTGCTCACTAGTGTAGAAGATGGTCAGAGACATTATTTGAAGGAACCTGTGGGCAGTTTTGTTACACACTTACCAAACATGTGGGCAAAGAGGTGTCATACAGGTCAATTGGAGTGTGCCCCTTCTTTTTGCAGGATCAAATGAGAAATCCTGGAAGAAAAGTGACTTGATAAACTGTGGGTCTGCAGTACTTTTTAACTTTTAAAGCCATTATGATTATTTACCCATATTTATGTTCAGAAAAATAATTTTGTGTTTTTAATGCTCTACCAGAATCTGTAAGGTATTTCTGATTGCATAGGTGATTATGCAGATGTCTTGGAGGAAGAATGGGGGATTTCACAGGAACATAATTTTATTAAATCAATGGTGATTTTTAACATATTGAAGTATTATTTTAAATGCTTTTAAGCTTTTGGAGGTTGATGACACAATGCAGACTCTGCTGTGACGTGATCAGAGCTCTCATCGCTCTACCTTTATTAGCAGAAAAAAAAGCTCAGATGAGTATCTGAACCCCTCTGAAGCTGCATTTTCACCTCTAAAATGAAGATCATATCACCTGTCCCATAGGAGTATCTTGGGTGCCCACGATGAGGGCCCAGCCAAAGAGGACTAGTTGTAGTGTTGTTATTCCAGTTCAGGAACCCACTGGTCGTTCAAGGCAGCCCTGGAAAGAACAGATGTTCTGACACACATTTTCTCAGTGTTTATTGTGTGGGAGCCTCCGCACTAAGCTCTTTAACTGTGATCTCATTTTATCCTGCCAGTAGTCCTGAGAGGTGGGTGTCGTTCTTATCTTCCAGTTACAGTTGGGGAAATGGAGTCACAGGGATCATTGCTGTTACACGTGGAGTGGGAATTCGGAGCCAGAGAACCGGACTGTAGAGTCTGTGTCCTCTGTCTTTTCTCTAGACTTACTGGACATCTGGTCATGCTCAGGGGTCTTTGCGTGGAGGACAGCCTCTTTGCCTAGGATTGATTTCTTAGACTGATTGACCAGTCTTTTTTTCTTTTTTACTTTTATATAATTTTTTTCCATTCTGTACAGTTTTTAAATGTTGCTTCCACGTATAGTTAATACACAGTATTGCCTGTATTCCCCATGTTCTACAGTACATCTGTCAGCTTGTCTTACTCTCAGTCGTCTATACCTTTCACTCTCTCAGCTCTGTGTTGCCGCCCCTCCACACTGGTACCCAATAGTTTGTTTCTGTGAGTCTGCTTCTTTTATGTTGTAGTCACTAGTTTGTTCTATTTTTTTAGATTCATGTATAAGTGATATCTGGAGAAGGTAATGACACCCCACTCCAGTACTCTTGCCTGGAAAATCCTATGGACGGAGGAGCCTGGTGGGCTGCAGTCCATGGGGTCGCTAAGGGTCGGACCCGACTGAGCACCTTCACTTTCACTTTTCACTTTCATGCATTGGAGAAGGAAATGGCGACCCACTCCAGTGTTCTTGCCTGGAGAATCCCAGGGATGGGGGAGCCTGGTGGGCTGCCGTCTATGGGGTCGCACAGAGTCGGACACGACTGAAGCGACTTAGCAGCAGCATAAGTGATATCATATAGTATTTATCTTTCTCTATCTGACTTATTTCATTTAGTGAAATACCCTCCAAGTCCATCCACGTTGCTGCAAATGGCAAAATTTTGTTCTATTTTATGGCCAAGTCGTAGTTCATTATATATATATATATATATATATACACACCACGTCTTCTTCGTCTATTCATCTGTTGATGGACACTTAAGTTATTTTCACGTGACCCATCTTTCTTGGTCTTCAGAGGATCCTGTCAACTATGTAGGATTCTCTGATGCCTGAGCTCACCACACAGGGCGAATGCCTTGGGAGTGTGGGCTGGGGACCCGTCAAGCTGACCCCACTGAACCACGGAGCTGGTCCAGCTAGAACTTGGCAGTTCAGTGTTCTCTTGAGGACGTTAGAAGTTCATTTTGGGGAAGAGTTAAGGGCTCCATATCAATGTGAATAGATTACAGTTTTACTGTAACAGCCTTGACCTTGCCCTTCCTCTCCCCTTCCCCGAGTCCTGGGGAAAACTTCTCTGTGTCTGTGATTCCTTGGCAACCCCACCCCCACCCCAAGTGAACCAACTGTTCTTTTGCAAGTCTGCTCCCTCACTCACCTCTTATTTTGCTCAACTTAGGCCCCCTTTGACCACACCAAATGGTGTTTATGGTGGGCCATAGATCATGGCCAAATGGCCCAGTGCTTTAAAAAAAAAAAAGCTAGTCCATGTTTTCTCCTATTCAGTGAAGGAGAGAAAGGTGGAGTGTTGGATTTATTTGCCTCTTGGAGGAGTAGGTGGCTAAGGCAGACAGGCATCAGGGCCAGGATGAGTGGTTTTACAAACTCCCAGGGGAATTCTGTTCATTTTCTGTCCTCGAATTGGATGTTACAATAACTTTGTCTTGTTGAACTTAAAAGATTCATCACCACATAAAGCGACTTGGTAAAGAACCCGCCTGCCAATGCAGGAGACTTAAGAACTCGGATTCGATCCCTGGGTCGGGAAGATCCCTTGGAGGAGGGCCCAGCAACCCACTCCAGCATTCTTGCCTGGAGAATCCCATGGACAGAGGAGCCTGGTGGGCTACGGTCCATGGGGTCACAGAGTCGGACACCACTAAAGCGACTAAGCACACACTCAGGCAAAGCTGCTTTATGTTAAAACGGGCTGATGGGCCATAATCTCTGGTTTATGGCTTGCATCAGACGTTGAGCAGCTTGTGCTTTCTGACTGGCGGGAAAAAATCCTGGGGATTGGGAGGGGGATATAGGAAGAGGATGTCAGCTGGGTATCACCGGTGTCTAAGTTATCCTTTGGCTCTCCACACCCGGCCTAACCAGTACCTGGTTACGCTCTATGGAAACTCTATGTTATCTTTCTTTCAAAGTCAAAGCAAGTAATTTTTCTCAACTTACTGCTGGAATGTGAATTCTTCAGTATTGCTCTCTCTTTGTCCTTTGTATCTGGTAGGTGTTAAATGAACATTGGTTCTCTTGTTGTGTAGTCGCTAAGTCATGTCAGACTATTTTGCGACCCCATGGACTGTAGCCCACCAGGCTCTTCTGTCCATGGGATTTCCCAGGCAAGAACACTGGACTGGGTTGCCATGCCCTCCTCCAGGGGATCTTCCCAACCCAAGGTTTGAACCAGCATCGCCTGCGTTGCCAGGCAGATTCTTTACCACTGAGCCACCTGGGAAGCCCGATGAAGAAAGTTTGTCAAGTTAATGAAAGAATACAATTGGAGCTACTCTCGTTTCCAATTTCTTACTGTTGGGTTTTCAAAAACTATACCCATAACCACCAACAACCAGAGACAATTGATTTTCCAGTTAGATTAAAAATAATGAGAGCATTAAGCCGCCGCATTTTGACTAACAGCATAAATATGTGAATTACTTATGAGAGCAAAGAACACAAAATCAACCCCAACTGTCTTGATCACAGTCGCCCTTGTCATAGATGGCTGGGGATTGTCCCTCTCCGGGCCTTGTCCAACTCTGAGTGCCAAAGTACTTACTGTGATTTGAGTGATTATGGTATTTGAAGTGTGGAGAGGTTCTTAGAAGAAGGTTTTTTTTTGTTGTTTTTTTTTAATCTCTCTGGGAAGCCCTAATTTAAAGATAACTATGTTGTCCTCCAAAAGTTCCCAGCAGAAATACTTCTTGTTTTCAACAGTTGGCTGTGATGCTTGCTGGAGTGAGCTGTGGTTGCTGAGTACACAACTGAGATTTCTCCCATGACTTTTACTGGTCCATAGATTGCAGTTTAATTTTGTTAGAACTCTCAGGAAAAGAATTGCCTTTTCCAAGAAAGACTATTATTTATGAATAGGCAATTGATTGATTCTTAGCAGCAAATCACTGAAGTTGTGAGCTACATAATCAAACACTGTGGTATGCGGCCTGCAAACCAAGATCTCGCTTTCCTGTGGGTGAGCCCTGATGAGTCGTGCTCCGCCTTCCTCTAGGGCTTGGACCTGTTGCCCTGTGGATGGCTCATGGGTACTTTTTCTGCGTGGACGTCTGTAGGAAAACCATGCCCCCACTGTAGAGGAGTATAGCCAGCCTCATGGAGCCGAGGTGGGATTTGAACTGCACTAGCCCTGATGCAGTGTAAATCTCTAGAGACCGGGCCCTGGTCCTGGGTACCGCCCCAGTCCCATAAACTGGACTGAAATTGGTTGAACTGATTTCCTTTTTGAATTTTGGGCTGATTTCTTCATCCATTTCTAAAACTCTTTTAATTCGAAAAATCACCACAGAAATATAAAGAAAAGGAAAAGGATTTTTAAAGGCATGGAAACAGTGGCTAACTATATTTTTGGTCTTCAAAATCACTGCAGATGGTGATTACAGCCGTGAAATTAAAAGACGCTTACTCCTTGGAAGGAAAGTTATGACCAACCTAGACAGCATATTAAAAAGCAGAGACATTTCTTTGTCAACAAAGGTCTGTCTAGTCAAGGATATGGTTTTTCCAGTGGTCATGTATAGATGTGAGAGTTGGACTATAAAAAAGGCTGAGCGCAGAAGAATTGATACTTTTCAACTGTGGTGTTGGAGAAGACTCTTGAGAGTCCCTTGGACTGCAAAGATCCAACCAGTCCATCCTAAAGGAAATCAGTCCTAGGTGTTCATTGGAAGGACTGATGTTGAAGCTGAAACTCCAATATTTTGGCCACCTGATACAAAGAGCTGACTCATTGGAAAAGACCCTGATGTTGGGAAAGATTGAAGGCAGGAGGAGAAGGGGATGACAGAGGATGAGATAGTTAGATGGCATCACCGACTCAATGGACATGAGTTTGGGTAAACTCCAGGAGTTGGCGATGGACAGGGAGGCCTGGCATCCATGGGGTTGCAAAGAGTTGGACACGACTGAGCGACTGAACTGAATGACTATGTATGTAACTTGTAAGTTAAAAATGATTCCCCAAATATGTAGCTTCAGAATATTTTCAGTGTCTTTAGTGGTTTTTTTCCCCAGCTATTAATTTTTTACTGTGATAAAAACATCACATAAAATTAGCCATTTTAAAGTGCACAGTTCAGAGG
This sequence comes from Bison bison bison, assembly GCF_000754665.1. Taxonomy (NCBI): domain Eukaryota; kingdom Metazoa; phylum Chordata; class Mammalia; order Artiodactyla; family Bovidae; genus Bison; species Bison bison. Next base: position 3,026,449 of record NW_011494622.1, read on the forward strand.
GTTGTTGTTGGTGGTTTTTTTTAGTATGTTCATAGTGTCGTGCAACTGTGATCATTATGTGATTCCTGAACGTTTTTATCACCTCCAAGAGAAGCCTGGTACCCATTAAGAGTTCAGTCCCCATCCTTTCTCCACCCCAATGCCTTTGGAAACCCCTAATCTACTTTCTGTCTCTATATTTTTGCCTAACTGGACATTATAAATGGAGTAATGCAGTACACTTCCTTATGTGTCTGGCTTCTCATATTTAGCATGAGGTTTTCAAGATTCATTCACGTTGTAGCCTGTACCAGCGTTTCATTCCTTTTTGTGACTTTATTTATTTATTTTTTTTTGTACATGCATGTTAATAGCAGTTTTATTCATAATAGCCAATAGTTGGAAATACCCCAAGTGTCCATCTTTTGGTGAATGGATAAAAATTTGTAGTATTTGATATAATGGAATACTACTCAACAACAAAAGAAACTACTGATATACACAACCAAATGGATGAATCCCAAGAGAATTAATGCCAAGGGAAAGAAGCCAGACACCAAAGACCACATGCGGTATGATTCTATTTATATGGAATTCTAGTAAAGGCAAAACTACAGTGATGGAAAGCTAATCAGTGGTTTCCAGGCACCAGGAGTTGGGAGCAGTGGGTTAACTGCAAAGGTGGACCTTTTTGGAATGCTGGAAATATTTTATATCATGATGTGGTAGAGCTTATATGACTATACATGATACTGTGCAGGGCACTGTGGGGCTCCTCAGCACAAGGCTTTGTGTCCCCCATTTCTTTCTTTTTTTTTTTTTTTTTTTTTTTTAAAAGAAAATCCATCCTGAACCCTCCTCCCTCCTCCCTCCCCATACCATCCCTCTGGGTCGTCCCAGTGCACCAGTCCCAAGCATCCAGCATTGTGCATTGAAACTTTTTGTGACTTTAAATAATAGTCCATTGCGTGGATATACCACACTTTGTTTACCCAAGCATCAGCTGTTGGGCATTTGCATCGTTTCTACTTTCTGGCTACTATGAATAAACGCTGCCATGAACATTTGTGTATGATTTTTATATGACTATATGTCTTTAATTCTCTTGGATAAAATACCTGGACGTGGAACTGCCGGGTTATATGTTAATTGTATGTTTGACTTTATGAGGAACTGCCAGACTCTTCCCACGGCGGCTGCATCATTTACACTTCTCCCAGCAGTGTGTGAGTGTTCCAGTTTCTCCACATCCTCACCAATGCTTGGTGGTTTTTTGTGTTTTTTTTTTTAAACATTTATAGTGGACATGAGCTAGTAGAGCTAGTATCTTACTGTGATTGGTTTGTTTTTTTTTTTTTTGGCCACACCTCACAGCATATGGGATCTTAGTTCCCCAGGGATGAAACCCGTGCCCCTTGCCTTGCGAGCATGGAATCTCAACCAGTCCTGGACCATTGGGGAATTTCCTTACTGAGGTTTTGACTTGCATTTCCCTCAGTGTTTTGATAGTCTCAGTATGACCCAAGTTTTCTCCTTGTATCCTAGCCTTTTAGCCTTTGCTACTGTACTTTTTGTGTCTCCCAACAGGCAGAGGAAGAAGAGTTAGGGTGAATTAAAAGTAGAAAATACTGATAAGGTACATACTAATTTTTTGTCTTCATCTTGGATAAGCTATTCTAAGAGACATAGATGTGAATTGCATAGATAATGAATCATAATCTGTGTGTATGTAAACAGCCAGCTTATTCAATGATTGGATGTTTAAAAGCTTTAAACTAGTAATATATGGTAAGAATTAAAATCATTAAAAAAAAAGCAGCTAGAGGAAGTGTGATGCCAAAGCTTCAGCCAGGCATTCGAGGTAAACGTCAACAGTGATAAATCATGTTGAAGTACCACTGATGCGATGTGATGGTCACTTTTTCTCGGTGGTCTTTCTTCCAGAAAACCAGTCTAATCATGAGAAAAACACCCACCAAATCTCCATAGAGGGCATTTTACAAACTGTTTGACTAGTATTCCTTAAAACTGACATGGTCATTAAAACAAGGGAGTGTCTGAGAAGCTGTCCCAGCCTAGGAAGGCAGGGTGAGTATGCAGTAGGGTGTCATGATGGAATCCTGGGGCGGAAAAAGGGCACCATGTAAAAGCTAAGGGAACCTGCATCTTAGGTAATAACAGTGTATCAATATTGGTTCATTGATTTGAAAAGCTTAACCGTGGGGGAACCTGAGGGTGGGGTATATGGAAACTCTGTACCGACTGTTTGCTTTCTGTAAATCTAAAACTGTTCTAAAAAATTTTAGTTTACTTTTTAAAAAATTACAGAAAAACATGCAAAACAGTTGGAAGTGTTTTTCTTTCGTCAAAGTGTGACCATACTATATAATTATGGTTTTTTGGTATACTTGAAAAGCAGGGTGGGCCAGCTATGGCCCAAGGGCCAAATCCCAGACCACAGCCTTCTTTTTGTGGAGCCCTCTAGCTGAGAATGGGTCTTACATCATTAAAGGGTTGTAAGAAACAAAAACAAAGAATATGTGTCCGAGATTGTACGTGGCCCACAAAGCCTTAAATATTTACTCTCTGGCCCTTTTCAGAAGAAGTTTGCCAACCGCTGATGTCAAGTGAAATGAGAAAGCCTTTAAAATATTTTATGTGTGTGTGTGTGCTCAGTTGTTCCAGTCGTGTCCAACTCTTTGTGACCCCATGGACTGCAGCCCGCCAGGCTCCTCTCTCCATAGCATTTCCCAGGCAAGAATACTGGAGTGGTTGCCGTTTCCTTCTCCAGGGGATCTTCTCGATCCAGACATGGAACCCACGTCTCCTGCATTGGCGGGCAAATTCTTTACCACCACTGAGCTATTAGGAAAGCCCAAAATATTTTATACAAACACTTAAAAGAAATATTAGCTTTTATGATAAGATGGAATGTTAATCAGTGGTCATTGACCATCGATTTCACAAATAATTTGGATTCTAGGCATTGTTGTATAAAAATAAATCAGACATGGATGCTGAATCAGAGGAGATGCCTTGTTTCTCTTACTGCTTTTCTTCCAATGACGTACAGCACACTCCTGAAAGTTTTCCAGACCTATTCTTGCCTGTCTTAGCTGGAATTGTACACGGGGACAGGAGAGAAACAGGCAGAAGAAAACCCCACAAACTCTTGGAAGCACCATAGTTGCTTGTGTCCAGTTTACTTTTGGAAGTATAAACATAACAGTGATCTGTGTTGATCACTGGAAGGGCTGACTTTCCCAGGGACATCTTGATAGTATTTGTAAAGCACAGAGTTGGTGATGATGATCAAATAGAAGATAATTCTGTTTATTCTCTTCACAAAGCTTTCACAAATGCAGGTGTTGCAAAGATGCTGTGAAGGGCTAAAATCATTTTCCTCTGCAAATAATTTTTCCTACACTATTAACCCCAATGTCAGTAAAGAAATCACAGTTCTGAGAAGATAGCAGTGAGTAGCACTGGAATCAAGGCCCACTGGGAAGTGGACCGGGAGTAGGGTAACAGAGCTGAGTTCTGAGAGCTGTTCTTTCATTCCAGTAACTTGGGAGTAATGACTGTGGTCCCAGTGGAGAATCTGAGCAGAGATGTTCACTTAACCAGCTTCGGTCTCACCAGGGGTGGCGGGGGCAGGGGTGGGGCTGGAGTAGGAGATTTAATTTTAAAGAAATGCAGACATTATTTTGAGGGCTTCTCTGGTGGGTCAGATGGTAAAGAATCTGCCTGCAAAGCAGAAGACCCAAGTTTGATCCCTGGGTCAGGAACATCCCCTGGAGGAGGGCATGGCAACCCACTCCAGGATTCTTGTGCATGGACAAAGGAGCCTGGCGGGCTACAGTCTGTGGAGTTGCAGTCAGACACAACCAACCGACTTAATACTTTCACACTTTCAGACATTATTTTGACTTAATAGTGACTTTCAGCCAAGTCAGTGTCCCTGTTTTGGGGGGAAATGAGTGTGTCAGGAGTAGGCAAGCAGAGAGCCTTTGCTAGAGTTCATTAATGCTGTGTTTTCTCATAGGCTCCAATGTGAGTACCGACAGTTGCGCTGTAGGCCAGGTTGACCTAGAGAGATTTGTGCTACAAACTCCTGATGAAAATTCTGACTTAGTCAGAGACCAGAAATTTGACTGATACCGCTCCATTGTATGCAAGGGTGGTTTCGTTAAGAGGCACTGTTACTCAATCAAATGTAAAGCGTGGTCAATAATGTTTATTCTCAAAGATTTGAAGAGCACACTGTTTCATTTAGTGCAAAACTTTACAGTTTTCCTTTGTGTTGTGGTTTTAAATAGAAATGAATCGAAATGCCAGGCTTTTTATTTTTTTTCTGTGAAATTATGGCCTGAGGATAAGAATGCGCCATCCGTGCGAAAATCCAGAGGAAGAGTCAAAGCGGAGGAACAGGTTAGTTAGATTCCCAGCCCTCCTGCCTAGTACAATAGCTGCTAGGAATGTGTGGCTATTTAAAGCAATCGGAATTAAATAAAGTTAAACATTTAGTTCCTCACTAAATATTTAATCTCACTAGCCGCATGCTAAGTGCCCAGGAGCCGCATGTACAGATATAGAGCATCTCTGCCAGTGCAGAAAGCTCTGTCAGACAGAACTGTCCTAAAGTGCTAGAGAGGTCGCTGGATTCAGGGAACTGAAAGAGCCCGTGTGGCTGCAGTGCAGAGATGGAGAAAGAAGAGACTCATGAGAGGAGGCAGAGAGGTAAAAAGAGTGTCTGGTCAGGGATGCCTTGTATACCATCAACATTTTAAGGGCATCTGGGAGCCATTGGAGAGTTTTCGGTTGAATGGAGCAGCGATGGGGCTTGTGTGTGTGTGTATCCTTGCCCGTTTTTTTATAAGAGATCATTACTCTATGGAGAAGGAATCATAGCAGCTATTGCAGTCGTGTAATCTAGGTGAGAAACAATCAGATCTTGAACTGGAATGATGGCTTTGGCAATGGATTGGAGATTGTTCTTCAGGTGAAAGTGAAAGAACTTACATGTACTGGTGGGGAAAGACCATGGAGGGCTTCCCTGGTGGCTCAGACGGTAAAGAATCTGCCTGCAACGCAGGAGACCCGGGTTCAGTCCCTGGGTCGGAAAGATCCCCTGGAGAAGGGCATGGCAAGCCACTCCAGTATCTTTGCCTAGAGAATCCCATGGACAGAGGAGCCTGGCGGGCTACAGTCCTTTGGGTGGCACAACTGAGCACCTAACACTAAAGACCAAGGAAGGAATATGGTTGGTTGGCATCCAGTGCATCAGTGCTCCAGAGTTCTGTTGCAGATTTATCAGTCTGAGATGGTTGTTAAGACATGTACATGGAGACATCGAATAAGCAGCTGGATATAGAGTCTGGAGTTCAGGAGACAGCTCCAGAGCTGGAGGCACTAAATTCAGGGATACACAGCTAGTGTTTTAAATTGTAGGATGGAGTGAGATTCTTGGGAATGCAGGAAAAGAAGAGGTCCCAGGACTGAGCCCTGAAGCATGCCAGTATTTGGACCTGGGGAGTGAATCCTTGTTCCAGCTGAGATGTTACACTCATTCTCATGGGAACATATCTTGTACTTTCCACCACTGTGCTAAAGATGATGAAGACGGTGATGATAATGATCTAAGTACCTATGCATGTCATTTCAGGCTCCAGGAGGGCAGGTCCTGCCTCTGTCTTGTTTACTGTGTTGTATTTCAATGTTCAGCTCTGTGCAAGGTCTTAATAAATATTTATGGAATAAATGAAACCTTTGACAGGAACCATTAGCCTCCCGATTTTAGGAAGCTGAGGCTTAATAGGTGAAGCATCTTGTCTAGGGCACAGAGCCGTTGAGCAGTGGTGGTGGGACTCACCCATGTCCGTCTTACTTCAAAGCTGTGCGTTTCACCGTGCGGAACCTCCAGGGGCTACTCACATGGGCCCTCGGCCTTGGTTTGGGTCGGAGGCCACGGCCACCTTTCAAGATTCAGTTTCAACACTGGAAGCTTCCCTGGACCTCTCAGCCCCACGAGATCTTCCAGCTCCTTATTTCTCATGGTGCTTGTTTTCAGCATCAGTATCAAAACTAAACGTATACTTCATTGATTCTTGTAATTGAACTGTTACCTTTTTCAGAATTTACTTTTAATTTTTCCAAACAAGTGGGTAGGCTCCATTTGGATCAACCATGCACACTCTTCTTTATTTAATGCCCCCTCACAGGACACCCAGCCCAATGTCTTGTGCATATTTGGTGCTCAGTTGAAGCCAGATCTGATTCTGTCACTCCTGCCTCATTCCAGGGCTTTGAGTTCTT
>NW_011494622.1:3032842-3041632 GCF_000754665.1 Bison bison bison
AGTTTGAGGACAAGTGAACTGATTATTAAAGGATGGAGAATTTTCAAAGCCATAACACTGAGCTCCAGCTCTCCCAGATTCTTTGACAGAACTCTTTCTCTTGCATTGATTGAAACCCTGAAGAGCAGTCTGTTGTGAGAACACCTTGGTTCCATAAATGTGTGAGTTACAGACCTTGACTGGAATTCTTTTTTTTACCTTTGAGCCTAAATCTTGGCCAGGGGGCAATTGTTTCCTTCTGTACATTACCCTGTTAGCGTTTGCTTTACTCTGCTTAGATTTGGATTCAGGCTCTGGCCTCGGTTAAGGGGAAGTGGCAGAAACTAAGCGGCACACTTCACCTATTAAGCCTCAGCTTCCTAAAATTGGGTCGCTAATGGTTCCTGTTAAAGCTTTCCTTTATTTAATAAATATTTAAGAAGACCTTGCACAGAGCCAAACACTGAAATACAACCCAGTAGGAAGTGGCAGAAACAAATAGGTGAAGCTGTGAAACTTACCTGGAAAAATATGAACGTTTCACAAAAACCGTGGTTTGTAAAGGAATCATTAAACTTGCACATTCCTTATCCCTATCACAAGCTATGCTTTTTTTTTTTTTCCTTTGTGAGAGCTGAAGCATATATTCTGTATCCGCTGCTATATGGGAATCTAGTATTCTTACATTTCCACTTTTGACTTGGTTTGAGATCTAAGTTTGTGAATTTCAATTAAATGCTTAGATTAGGCATGTGAAAAATCTTTTGTTCCTGTGTTGCTATGAGCAACAGTTGTTAAAGTTAATCTTCCCTTTTAAAGGAATTGTGGGCAAATAAATATATGAATTTTAACAGGTTAAAAAAAAAAGGTCATCCTTGAATGTTGTGAATGTTCTGCCTATAAAGTGAATCGTTAGTAGGACCGTAATGATCCCGGTGAAGGGAAGAATGTGGTAGAAGTGAATACTCATCCACACTTTGACAAAACATTCCTAAAATACTATTCAAATGAGGAAAGACCACGGGCTGCAGTCGAGTGTAGCCAAGCCTTGAGTCTGACTGCGTTTATTATTGTGGCCAAAAAGAAGCTGTGTGTAGTGGTTTGCGTAGGAAACCCATGATTTATCTGAAATTTCCCAACTTTCTGTCTTCTTCTTTAAAAAAAAAAAGACCTCGCCTCTCCTCCTCCCCACACTGCACATTATCTCCTCCTTAAAGACTTCATTTGTCCTGATGTTTGTCTCATTGCTCTCCACCCTACTTCACCCTAAATTTTCCTGACCCGGTGACGGCTTGCTGTTTGACTCTGTCTATCGTGTGATTGTTTGATTATACCGCTCTGTGCTGTGGAAACGAGCAGTGTTCACCTAGATCAGCAGCGGTAGTGCAGGCCCAGGTTGGCCCCTCGGAAGGGAAATCTAGAGCTGGCCCCGCCGTGGAGGCTGCTGGGTGGATTTCCATGGATTCATTCTGCAGAAGGGCACCAGGAATGGGTCCGGCCTGTGGCAGCCAGTTCCCCAGTTAGAGGCATGTGGGCTGGGAACTGGACTGACTGTTGCAGGGATATATGCGTGCATGGGTGTGTGCTCAGTCACTCAGTCGTGTCTGACTCTTTGTGACCCCATGGACTTTTAGCCCGCCAGGCTCCTCTGTCCATGGGGATTCTCCAGGCAAGAATCCTGGAGTGGGTTTCAGGGATGTATATCGATAACGTAATTCATTCTCCCTCGGAGAATACAGGACTCAGTGAAGGGACGCCCTTTGTCCTCCTCCTGCATCCTTGCCTCCTCCCCAGCTCACTCTTGAGAGCAAACCCTGAAGCACTAGCCCTTGACACAGTTTGCAGGAAGAAAACAACTTTCTTCTGTAAATTTCAGAATAACCTGTGGAGCCCTCCACCTTCAGCAAGGGGTCAGACACTCACCTCCCAGCACCTCTGTGTAGCCATCCATGCACCTTGTGTGTTGGGAAACAGTGATTTCTTTTTTGAAACAACAGTTTCATTTTAATTTTAAAAATTTAAATTGGATTTTTATATTTTTTTAAAATGCCAGTTTTAAAAGCAGAGATATAATGTTTGGATATTAATTCTAAAAGATATTCTGGGTTAAGAGTGAGAACTTAAATGAACATATAGTGTTTGAGATGAATATTCTCTTAACTCATCAAGGAGTGTTTTTTATGTGTAAATCATAGAAAACCATGCCTCTCGTATGTAAAGTACATTTCCTTTCACTATTGTCAGTTCTTTTTCCAAGGTCAATATTTCACCCAGAAATTCTGTATTCCTATATTTAGCTATAGCGATAATTATATAGTTCTTAAGCTGTTCATTCAAGGAACTTGCATTTGTTGATGACTTTTAAAGAAAGTTGCAATGGAAACAATTCATCTAAACCTCCGGTTTCATCAAGGTGTCAGAAGCATTGTTCTAGTTATAGAGACAAAAGTTACCTTTGCAAATATAGAAAGGATATTTTACCACTTTAAGATTAAATCCTTCTAAGTTAATAATTCGGGGATTGAAGAAAAGATAAGAAAGGTGACTTTCCTTTTCTGGTCTTGAAGACGAAAAAGAAAAGTCCTGTTTGTTGAAAAGCCAGTTATTTTAGAATTTTCAAGGTCACGAGATCAGCTGCCTGAAGGGGTGTGTGTTTGTGTAATATATAAATTTTATTGAAAAACATCTATATTCATGTTAAATAATTGTGCAAGTGAAAGTGTTAGTCACTCAGTCATGTCCAATTCTGCAACCCTATGGACTATAGCCCACCAGCATGGAGTTCTCCAGATAAGAACATTGGAGTGGGTTGCCATTCCCTTCTCCCGGGACTCTTCCCAACTCAGGGATCGAACCCATGTCTTCTCATGATGCATGGTTAGTGAATGTGGTGAAAATCTCACTTTCACTATTAATAAGGGAAATGCAGAGGAAACCTACAGTGAAATACCAGCTCGTTTTTACCAGATTTACTAATATTAATAAGCCTGATAGCAATCAGGTATGGAGCAGGTGTAGAGAAATAGAAGCTTTCACTACTGCTGATAAAAATGTGAATTGATAAAACTACTAAGATAGCAACTGGCAATGTGTGTCAGTGTAAACGTTTGCATTCCTGTAAGCCTGGAGGGCCACTTAGTATCGATATATGTAAGTATGTACAAGCAAGTTCATTGTAGCAGAATTTATAAAAGCAGAAAATTGTCAGAAATCCAAATGTCCATCAATAGGGGATTGTCTTAAGCAACTTTTGTGGTTTAGTCATATAATGGAATGTTATACAGTGGTTGAAACAAATGAACTAGAATATCCCTACATATATCAGCACAGATAAATCTTGATAGTGTTTAGAGAAACAAAGCAGGTTTCAGAAGTACATGTATAGTATATCGTTCATGTTAAATTATTTTTTAAAAAACCCCAAAATTAGAGTGTGTAGGCAGTGGCAACTTACTCCAGTACTCTTGCCTGGAAAATCCCATGGACGGAGGAGCCTGGTGGGCTGCAGTCCATGGGGTCGCTAAGAGTCGGACACAACTGAGCGACTTCACTTTCACTTTTCACTTTCATGCATTGGAGAAGGAAATGCAACCCACTCCAGTGTTCTTGCCTGGAGAATCCCAGGGACGGCGGAGCCTGGTAGGCTGCCGTCTATGGGGTCGCACAGAGTCGGACACAACTGAAGTGACTTAGCAGCAGCAGCATTTATGGATACATGTGCTCAGGCTTCCCACATGGTGCTAGTGGTAAAGAACCTGCCTGCCTGTGCAGGAGACGTAAGAGATGCAGGTTCAATCCCTGGGTTGAGAAGCTCCCCTGGAGGAGGGCATGGCAACTCACTCCAGAATTCTTGCCTGGAGAATCCCATGGCCAGAGGAACCTGGATGGCTGACACGACTGAAGCGACTTAGCATGCATAATGAATTTTATTAATAGATATCCTAATTTTGAATTTTGGTGTAAAGCCCACTTGGTCACTTAAAAAAATGTATGGCTAGTATTAGGATTTTTACTTTAATATTCATGAGAATATTACATTAATATTCATAAGTCTGATTTTCTAATGTTTTTCTTCCCCTCTTTTGATGCTCACTTGATTAGATTTTTCGTTCTAATGTTCTGCTGACTTCCTGAAAAGAATTTGGAAGCTTTCACTGTTTTTCATGGAACAGTTCAACTTTCACTGAAATTGTGTGTTCCTTGCAGTTTAGTAGTGTTCACGTTCATGACTTACTTGATCTTGTACTTTTTCTGGGGGATTAGTTCTTGGCTAACAGTTTCGGTGTCTATACGACTGATTAGATTTTTCCTTGTCGTCGGGGGCCAGTTTGGTATTTATATTTTCCTGGATAATCGTCAGTGTTTTCCAGTTGACTGGATGAGGTACTCCCTTAACACACTTTACTTCCCTACTGTATCTCTGGTTGTTCCCCGTTCTCATTTATTACTCAATCTGTGCTTTTTCATTTTTTCTTTTCAGTTGTTAGGTTATCTAATTGCTCAGCTGTTTTGCATATTTCTTTTTCAAGTAACCCTCCCAAGTTTATTGTTATTAGCTATTTTTTCCAATTCCGTTATTTTGGCTTTTTATCTTTATTCCTTCCTTCCCTCTGCTTTTTCGTTTTTTGTAACTTCTTGAGATTGCTTACTTTATTTTCATTATTTATTTAGTCATACTAGCAGCTAAAGCTGTGAATGTTCTTTTTCTCTGATGGTTTGGGGCGAACTTGAAGCTGTCACATTTTTCACAACCATCCCCTCTTCATCAGACTTAGCATAAGAAGACACAGGCCTAACTGTTTCTTCAGATCTCTATTTCCTTATGAAGGTTTCCCTGTCCCGTAAAGCTTACTAAATAAATTTGTGTGTTCTTCTGTTAATCGGTCTTTTGTCAATTTAATTTTTCAACCCTGCCAAGGACCCTAAGAGGGTTGAGGAAGGCTTTTTTCTCCCCTCCAGTCCACTGATCCCTGCTGTAGCTGTATCAGAGCTTCTGAAATGTTACGATTTCATGGTTATTTGGTACTTAATCACCAGTATTCAGTTTTGAATTCCTCCTTATGTCAGAACTTCGAATCTGTGATAGCTCAAACCTCTCCACAGAAGCTTAGATGTGCTTGATGCACTACTTTTTTCTGATGCAGTGTGTGGCCAAAGAAATCATCTAAAATGCACAAAGCGTCCCCAGTGTTGAACCAAGGTGCTGCCCAAGTGAGCCCGACAGTCCTCAAAGTAACTGAGAAGCCACCGTCTTGGCCATTCAGGTGTGCGGGTGGCTTTCGTCCGCTGCAGGCCAGAACTGAGTGAGAATCAGTTACGTTCTGGATTACTGAGCAATGATGGCAGTGTTGCTCTTTCAGGCTGACCTGTGCAGTAGTGAAGACCTGATCCTAGAAGCTTCTTCCTACGTCTGATCCCCTGGAATCCTCTTATGGCAGAGAAGGGTATCAGATGCAGTGACCTTGATACCCTTCCCAACCCCGTGGGTATCCTGGGGCTCCTCTAAATATCCAGTACCTGGGAGATATATGGGATAATGAAAATGACTTCATGGGAGATATGTGATGTTCTTCATACCCACTCTTATCATTTTCAAGGCAAACAGACCTGACATTTCTTAGGAATAGCAGAGAACTGTTGTAGATGAAATGGAAGCAGTTTCCTTAGAACTCTGTAGGGTTTGCATTATTACCATATTTTCAGGTCAAAGGATGGACAGGTTAGCCTTTACATCAAACCTGGTTGTGTAAATATGAAAAACAACTGTGATCTGGGATGTGTTCTATGTCCTGTGTATGCACACACTACTTTATTTTTATTCATGTGTGAGAATGGAAAAAGAATTGTGAGTAGGAAGCAGTATGCTGTACAAAAATTTTCTATTGTTACTACAATAGAGTTACTACACCCTAAAATGTGTTGGATTTTGAATTAGGTGCGAGGTTGAGTGTGTGCGTATTTTTAGTATTTCAGGTCTTTATTGCTGTACACTTGGTGGCTTTACTGGGTGCTTCCTTGACTAACAACACCAGGAGCTGTGTAACCCCCACACTGACTTCACACGGGACTTCCTTTGTCATAGGGTACCACGTTTCTCCAACCAGAGTGATTTTTCCAATGCCTGTGTTGTTTCTGGCTCTCCACTCTCCCCACCTCAGAATTCTTTTACCTCTTCATCATTATAAGACATGCCCTGTGAGTTCGTGAAGAGATGCCTTAAGTTTTCAGTTTCCTGAAATACATCTTTTAATTCTTCATTCTACCTCAGATCTTTAGTATATGCCAACTTGTGGACATTCTAGCCCTTCTGTGAAGATTGGTTCAGGAGTGGACAGGTGGCCTGTTTTGGTCCCTGAGACTTGAGGGGTAGTCTGCTTGAGGCTGGGAAACAGCTGGAGAAGGGTACAATTTTTCTCATCCTCCTGGATGTTGTTCTGCCCGGGTGCCACCTGGAATCATGGTCCCCATCTTGCTGCCAGCCTCAGAATGAAGCCCGTGGGGAGGATGGCAGGGTCGTGATGGACAGAGGCGAAGTCTTCAGTGACGTTGTTGAGCCATGGAGCCAAGCAGCCCTGGAGTCCCAGCCACCCTTGTGTTAGGTGGGATGATGGTTTTTCTTATTATGTGATCCAGCTGCAGACCAAAAGCTCTCATTTGCAGCAGAAACCTCACCCTTGCCCCTCTGTGTGGTGTTGCAATTCTGGAATGTAGGCTTTGGAATCCTGATGGATCAAAATGCTGGCTCTTCTGTCTGCTTGGTACCTTCACAATCTCATGCATGGTGCTATTAACTTTGCCTTAAAGGGCTTCCCAGGGTGGCTCAGTGATACCGATGCAGGAGACATGGGTTCGATCTTTGGGTCAGGAAGATCCCCTGAAGAAGGAAACGGCAACCAACTCCAGTATTCTTGCCTGGAGAATCCCATGAACAGAGGAGCCTGGTGGGCTACAGTCCATGAGGTCGCAAAAGAATCAGACACAACTGAGTAACTAAACAATGACAACAGAGAGGCTTAAGTTTGCTTTGGTGCCAATATAATTATATCAGTTAATCCTTTTATATTACCATTTCCTAGATGAAGAAAACTGAGGTTGAGAGAAATTCAGCTTGTAAGAACTGAAACAAAAAGACATATTTGACCCAGCTTCTCAGAGCCTCATTGTTTAGTGTGAAAAATGGTGATATCATGTTAATGCCAACCTCTTAGAACTGTTGGGAGGATTAAATGAGATGATTTTCATGCAGGACATGTTACACAAACATCATTCAATAAATAGCTTCTATTATTATTATTCTTGCTATCGCTGTTACTGTATTCTCTGTTGTCTTAGGGTTTACAACAGAAAATGACCCATGAGCCTTTGAAGTACCTTAATATGTCTCTCTTTTTTTAATTGCCCATCTTCTTTAAATAGTCCTTCCACACTCAACATTCAACAAATATTTTTTGAGCATATGCTCTATAAATGATATGAATGATGGCTGGCTGGTTTTTTTTTTTTTTTTAATACCCTCTGATCTCATTTTCCTGTTCATTGCTTTACTATAATCTGACCTTTCAAAAGTAAACAGTGATCCTTTTAATAAATCCAGTGGGGTGTCAGTCAGGGTTCATTCAGGAAAACAGGCTCCTGTCTGTATTCTAAGGGATAAAGGGCTTAGTACAGAATCAGCTGCTTTCGCCCCCATTGGAAGAGTGAGGAGAGGCTGCTGCTGCAGGTCAGGGAGGCTGGCGGGGCCGCGGGCTGGACCACAGAGCCGGCTGCAGCTCCGTGGGCTTCCACCGGTGGCCAGTCTACACTGCGGGGAGGGGACGGCTCTCAGGACCCGGACTAGGGAGCCACTGCCAACCTCCCTGGGGGTCCTGCCCTCTGCTTCACTTCTGTCTCTTCCCGGGACACACCGCCAGCAGTCACGCCCGCTGGATGCACAGAGATGTGGCCCTGGCCTCTGCCGGGTCCCTGAGGGCGGGTCCCTCGCCCACCCTCTCCTTCTCTGCTCTCATGGTGACCCACTGCCTCCTCAGCCCACGTGACATGCCCCTCGCCGATTCTGACTTTGTCCTCTTTCCCGGTGCTTGTGGCCCTCCTCCCACCTGGGACTCTCAGACACGTGACCCTGAGCGTGAAGTCAAAGCCCTAATGTGATGCATGTGTATTTTCCATTTAGTTTTTAAGACTTTTATGATGTTTAGTTCATCAGGCACTCTATCTATCAGATCTAGGCCCTTAAATCTATTTCTCACTTCCACTGTATGATCATAAGGGATTTGATTTAGGTCATACCTGAATGGTCTAGTGGTTTTCCCTACTTTCTTCAATTTCAGTCTGAATTTGGCAATAAGGAGTTCATGATCTGAGCCGCAGTCAGCTCCTGGTCTTGTTTTTGTTGACTGTATAGAGTTTCTCCATCTTTGGCTGCAAAGAATATAATCAGTCTGATTTCAGTGTTGACCATCTGGTGATGTCCATGTATAGAGTCTTCTCTTGTGTTGTTGGAAGAGGGTGTTTGTTATGACCAGTGCATTTTCTTGGCAAAACTCTATTAGTCTTTGCCCTGCTTCATTCCGTATTCCAAGGCCAAATATGCCTGTTACTCCAGGTGTTTCTTGACTTCCTACTTTTGCATTCCAGTCCCCTATAATGAAAAGGACATCTTTTTTGGATGTTAGTTCTAAAAGGTCTTGTAGGTCTTCATAGAACCGTTCAACTTCAGCTTCTTCAGCATTACTGGTTGGGGCATAGACTTGGATTACTGTGATATCAAACGGTTTGCCTTGGAAACGAACAGAGATCATTCTGTCGTTTTTG